>NW_020175670.1:9003173-9040757 GCF_003031525.2 Neophocaena asiaeorientalis asiaeorientalis
AAAAAAAAAAAAAAAACATTTTGACTGGCCATAAATCTCTAAAGACCAACTAGGAGGGGAAATGAGGGGTTACTAGATCAACAGAGATGATAAAGGCAGCATCTCTGGGGCTTGCTAAGCTTTAACAAGTCATAAATCAAATTCTTGTTTTAAGGTCTATAAAAGCAATATATGCTGGTCCCTGGTGTCCAGTGGGAAGGGATAAGTTTTACAGGCCACACTTCTGCTGGATTAATTCCAGAGCACCCTCATACTGAAAGCCCCCTCACATAGCAGCCCTTGACACTGGAAGCAGTCATGATTATCCTATGGAGACACTCTGGGGTCAAGAGTGGTAGATATCAATCTGGAAGGGAACATAAATAATTATGTATGCCCTATAGGCCATACAGCACCAACGAAAACAAATGGATTCAAAGTAAAAGAGTATAAAGAAACTGAAGGAGTTTTCCTGAAACTGAAGGACACCTCAGCCAAGGACTGACTATTAGGCAGGTAGGGGATTAAAGCCATGAAAGAGAAGTGACCAACTGGTAAGCACTGGCCACGGGATGCCTGAAAGTTGGATTGCAAAAATGGTCTCAATTGTCCACAGCTCCCTGTATTCTCACCCTTTGTAATAGAACTCTGCAACTCTACCTCTCAAAAACAGGAGTCTGTTAATCCAGCCCTTGCACCTGGGCTCACCTGATGGTTTCCTTTGATCAACAGAGTGTGGTAGAAGTGGCAATGAGCCAGTTTCAAGTACAGATCTCCAAAGACCTTGTGTACTTTCACTCTCTCTCTTGAAATTCTGTCGCTGCCATGAGAACAAGCTGTATTAAACTTCTAGATGAGAAACCACTTAAAGCAGAGATGAGTCACTCTAACTAAAGCCATCCTAAACCAGCCAGCCCCCAGTCAACTCACAGGCTAGAGTCAGTCCTGACTCAGATCAGCAGAGCTGCTCAGCCACCTCTTCAGTTCATGAGAAGTAATAAATGGTAGTTGGTTTGTTGTTTTTTTAAGCTACTGTGTTGGGGTTTTTGGCTACCTAGCAGTAAATGATGATACAGGAGATTTGAGCATTCAGGATAGAAAAGAAGGGAGGGAGTGGAACACCCAAGATTATTCATACTTATTTAATAAGTACGTCTTAGAAAGTTTTATTTTCCCTCCCCAGTGGTTAAATGCTGGTAGTAAAATAGGAGTTAATCATCTCATCATTGAGGTCATAATAATTAATTTACAATCTAGTGTCATCATGCCTATTGGGGCTGGCAATAACAACTTCAGTCCTCAAATTACTAAGCATTTTCACAACTGTTGTCTCGTCTTTCCCTTACCAGTTAGGGAATGAGTTTAGGAAATTTAACAGACCTCATTAGAATAAAGCAGTCTATAGGGGCAGAGTTTGGTCAGCATTTGTATTTTGTGATTCCAAATTCTAATGGTGCAAAGGAAAATGAAGAAATTGGTACATGATATATCTCAAACTCTTATTATCCTGAAAGTTTCTAAAGGGTGGTAGCAGAATCTTACTCATCTATGCCATGTTTATCCAAGCTTCACTGTTTACTTGTAAGGTTGGGAATATTATTTAAACCCTTGTGCTTTAGTTCCCTCAACTATAAAATGTAAATATTTTCATTATAAATGACTTATTGTGAAAATTAAATAATGTAATACATGTAGAGCAATTTGATCAATGTCTGGCATATAGTCAGCACTAAATAAATGTCACTGTAATAGTATTTGTATAAAATAATCAAAGGCTGGCACAGATTACATGATAATTAAAAATTAGCAGAAACCAGTAAATATCAAAGTAATCATTTCTCCTTTAAACTTGTCAACTTGAAGTGTTTTTGCTGTGTTAGACTAAGGGGACATTTCTTCAAACATGGCTGCTAAATTCTTTAAATGTTTTGATTAAAAATAACTCATTCTCTTATTGCTTTTAATCTTTGATGTAATGATTAAGATTCTGTGGAAACTCCACCATTGAGAAGTGAATGAAAACAGAGATTGCCTCTCCTAATTCAGAGTACATAAATAAATGTAATAAATAGCACCTTGCCTACTGACATAATTGCTACTTTTCATTCCGGAATAGAAGTTTAGAAATGAAATATAAGAGATAATCTTCGTCAGAAGGAAATTGTAAATATAGATTTTGTCATCAAAGTGCCAAAACAAACCAGGCAATTCAACAAAAGTTTCAGTCATCTAGACATCTTTCCAGCTTGTTGTCAAATATCCAGACTGAGATTTGCACTGACAGGGCTACCTTTTAACTGAATTTACCAGCTTTTTGGCATTGCAGATATATCATCATGATCAACAACCTACTCTATATAGACTTTGGCAAATTTAGAATCACACTCCTCAGAGAAAGTGAAATTAACTATTGCCATATCTTAAATTAGGAATTAAAAAATAACCTACCGTGATTCATCAATGGAAATTAAAGAAACCATTCTCTCAGTGATAAAAAATCTCTTTCCATTAGAAAAATATGATTTGATTTGTTTGTATTCAGAAAGTATAAGATGGACTCAGACTCTTCAGATATTTTGGAATAATTTTCATTTAAGGTATGTCAAAATTTTAAGTTTAAATAATATTTTATCTCAGACAGAGCATAATACAAACAGTACTGGATAAACCATTACAGGAATGTAAAGAAATATATGCCAGCTAACACCCTTGGAGAAGCATTCCCCGAAGTCCTCACTAAAGTTTCTACTATATTGTAGGAACTACTACTATGTTAATTTTTTGAAAAACAACTTTTCACAACATGTAAGCAAATGAGGGAAAGTGGGACATTCCTACCAAGCAGCCAGACGCTGCCTTCTCTGACTGTACGTATACTCAGGAACGTTTTGGGTGTTCTTCAGCTCATGGCCACGCCTTGCCTTCTCCCCCTTCTGCAGTAAGGCATGCTTCAGTACAGCAGGGCTTTCCACCTATGGCATTGTTGCCATAGTTGTGTGGGGATGTCCTGTACATTTTAGGGTTCTTAGCAGCATCCCCCCACCTCTACCCACTAGATGCCAGTAGCAACACTCCCTAAAGCTAGCTGTGTCAATCAAAACTGTCTCTAGACATTGCCAAGTGTCCCCTGGGAGGCAAAAAGGCTCACCAGTTGAGAACTACTGTGCTACAGTCGTCAGAATAAACTGCCACCCTAATCTTTACCACACCCATTCCCCCATCACACCAACTCTCATGACATACACAGAGTTCTGCACCCATTGTGATTATCCCAATTCAACTCACCACACCCATGCAAATGAATTCTGTAAGAGCCAATACTGAAAGGTAGATGTTAGCATGCTCCTTCAGATCTGGCATTTATGATAGAGGTTCTATTATAGAATTCATATTATTTGTACTACCATCTACTAGGCCCTCTCTTTGGTACTCTAGTCTGTCCGGTTGTTATATTGGTATCAAAATATCAAGATATAAAGGGGGAAAAGCTGATAAGTTGAAGGGTTTATAAACTTAAACTTTGCACACAAAACCCCATTGTCTGTAACCTGAACATATTAGGTAATACACTTGTATGCACACAAATAGGTACACACACACGTATAAGCACACACACACACACACACACACGACAATCATTACTGTCAAAGCCAAGAAATCAAAACTCTTGTAACTGCCAGAAATGTTTGAACATGAGAAAATTAGTAGCCTGGTTCATATAGAAGAAAAATTATGTAATTTCTTTCCTGGAAAAACATACCTCTATATGGTAACTTACCAAAAGTTGAAAATAAGAGAATACAATACTGGGAAAAGTGTACACCAGCAACTAGGAAGGCTAATCTTTGGACTTAAAATTGCTGGGTGTCTGCTCAACCCCTCCCATGGGGATCCCCAGAAATCTCCATCCTAACTGAGATCCACTTTAGACCTAGAGCTAGAGGAAAGTTATTGCTTCCCATTTCCAATGGCCATGTAGTTTCCTACTGCATAGTGATTGGCAATGGAAATAGATGTTTCCTTCTTTGGAAACGTAAAAGTAACTAGGAGAGGAAAATCAAAACATATGACAAAACAATTCTTAAATTCGGAGAGATTCATTCCAAAAGAGCATCATGAATAAGACCCCAGCTTCTGGTCTAGCTTCTTTTCCCAGCCCTTCCTGTAATATGAAGCGTGAGCCATCAGTCCTGCAAATGCTCCCTAAATACTCTCTTTGCAAAATCTCTTTGAGAAAATAATTTCATTAAAACAACAGCTACATCACCAAAACATGAATTGGAGTTAAGTCTAAATATATATTTAGGGAAATATATATTCTTAAAATTTTAAAATATATCATATTTAAATGTCTAAAGCAAACCGTCAGTATTTTCAGTTTCAACCATCTGCTTTCAGATTAGTCTTGACTTTATAATTCTAAGAACAAAGGGACATTGTTTCTTTAACATTTTTATAAATAAAAGACTCATTTTAATGATTTTCCCAAAGTAAAGGTGGTTTTGTCAAAAGATACATTGGTGTTACTACACCTATAAACTGAAATCTGTGAGAAATTTAAATGCCCTTTCTCCAGCTTCAAATAATTATTTCCACTAGAAAACGCCTTTTGAAAGAGCAGCAAATCACCCCTGCACAAAAGAATGCAGCGTGTAATGCCTTTAGGCAGCAGAATCCCAGAAGCTTTGCTTTGTAGCATTGGATGGTTTAACAATAGACTTCAACTGCAACGGAAACAGGGAACAGATTTTGCAGACCCAAAAATGTACTTTCAGGTAAGAGCTACAATTATACATGAACACAAGCAGCAACCGAGACAGCAGGAGAGAAAAGCTGCCAAAAGTAGAGAAAATATGTAGGAAAGAATAATGACACCTGAGATAAAGTTGTAGAAGGAAAGCAAACTTAATTGAATTAAAAATGTACACCAAGGTTTGAAATGTAAACATGAGGGTAGAGATGGTTAGAATTCGGCTTTAAACTCACCTTTCTATTCATCTTGCATTTGAAACAAGCCCTGATCTAACTTTGTTAAAATTTTTCAGTATGCGAAATGTTATATTTTAAATAATGACTTCAACTAAGATTAAACTAAGATTAAAGATTTGTTTTGATGATTTTCCTAAAGTAAAGGAAGCTTGGCCCAAAGATGAATTGGTACCACTTCTATAAATAAAAATCTGTGAGAAAATGTTAAATGCCCTTTCTTTAGCTGACCAGGGGGTGATCATAAGAATGTCCCTTGCTGATGGGAATAGAACACCAGAGTCCAACAGCTGAGATTTGAAATTCACTCTTTAGTTTGCCTGGAGGTCATGCCTCTCACTGGGCTACCATCAACCAGTGAGGTGGAAGGTGAGGTGTGGACAGGTATATTAGGGCAAACCAGGGTTCTCTGATGACTCAAGGCTCCTTTGTAAAGCAGTTAAATATCCTTTCCCCTGTCTTCTCTCCCTCTCTCCAGTGTCAAACCAGCATCTTAGTCACATGGGTCCTCCAGCCTTTCACATATCCCTCGCTATTTTCTATTATAAAAGCATCTCTCTTGATATAATCCTTGTGTTAATCCAATTTTGCTGTCTAACCTAAACTAACATGGTGCTCATATAATTAAATCTACATGTTCTTAGCTTCCTGGTTAGATGATTCTGAAATTCTAGGGAAAAGCCAAGCACTGATGTGCTCTAAAAATTCTGGTTTTCAATGATTGCTAAAAAGGACAACCCCCATGACTCCCCAAAATGAAGAGACAAAAATGATCATAATATATTAAGTGAAGTGAAATTTAAAAAGGGCATAAAAGTCAGTAAAATTACAATCTTAACTATGTAAAACAGTATACATGAAATGACGGTAATGCATCATACTAGGTGTTTTTACTCTGTTTATTTTTTTTTTTTTTACTATATTCCAAGTTTGCTTAATTGAACATTACTTAATTTAATTGAAGGTTATTTAATATTGTATTGGGAAGAAAGATAAAAATACATATGAAACATATTAACCAAGTTGAGGGTAGGGTAAAGTGAGATAAAAATCAAACAATTGTCTCATAGATTTTTACACGACTACTTTCTCCAAGAAATAATGAGAACTAGACTGTTGACTGACTCCTGGTATATACCCTTGGTACCCTCTCACAGTAGAATTCTTTGCTTGGTTGGAAGTCCTTACTTTTCTGCAAGAGGAGGTGTAGCCCCTACCTTTGTGTACCCGATTTCTTCAAGAAACTCCATCATCCTCATTAATACCATGTGAGTCGCTCAGTGAAGCACCCAGAGATTCTTGTCACCCACTTTGCCCTGACTGATCCTTCAGATGCCCCAAGTTATAGCAATAACTCTTCTACAATTCCAAGTTTGGGAAATCTACCTTTAAGCCTTCTACTTCAGGGTCACTTCACCCCTCATGGTGGTTATCTCTCTGACAAGTTCTCCAGCTAGCACACGTAGCTATATCCTATGTCCTTTGTGGGGACTCTGGATACCCTCCATTCTATGTAGGATCTGAGGAGGTTGGGGACCAACACCACTATGGACACCTCCATCAGCCATTTTTAATCTACCTCCCTGTGTCTCTTTAGATGTGGAAGCATGCAAATCATGTGGTTTCTTAGAAAAATGTGTATTTTTCAGACAAATAGCCCCAATAGATAGATAGATAGATAGATAGATAGATAGATAGATAGATAGATAGATAGATATGGATAGAGGAATGAGAAGCTAGCCTCTTGCCCTGGGGTTTTGCCTCTGAAAAAACATCTAAGTCTTTCTTTGATCCCTTGATTTGCAATACACCTTCAGGAATTCCAGCCTTCTACTTAAAAGAAGAAACTGGTTAACTAGTGCCTTTTTTTAAACTACTCTATTCATCTCTCAATAGGTGTCTATAATCTGTAGAGGAAAGGCTTTTAACTTCCTCTTTGTGGTGGTTCAGTGTTTCCCCATGTGGTAAATTCCTTTGCTCTGTGTTCTTTAATGATGCCACCCTCTCCTTATAGAGCAATAATAAGCCTAATGGCCTTACTTTTATTGCAAAATAGCTGCTGGGGGTGGGAAAGAATAAAACTAGATTACTTAAATAGAAATTACACTGGAAGTTGTTCCAATACCATTTGCTCACATTTGAATGTCTTTTACCATTTTAACTTCTTTAGAAAGATAATATCTTCTATATACTCATTTAAAAAAGTAGTCACTAAGAAACCTAAAAGACTTACTGTATCCCCATTTTAGAGAATTAAAAGTAAGGTATAGAGAGGTGACATTATCCTAAATTTCTTAACTAGGAAGTGGTATATCTAACATTCTAACCCAGCCTCATCTGCATTCAGGGCCCTCAGTTCTTTGACTTCATGCATACTAACACCCCATGCCCTATCATGCCTTCAAATTCCTCTATTTCTCCTATATATAAGCTAATCTTCTGGTTGAGAAGAGGGAGAGGAAGGAGGGAGAGTAATTCTGATACCAAGGCTCCTATAATCCACTCCTTTCTTCAGCCACATCTCCCAGAGATACACATGCAAATAATCCCAAGGCATTTGCTCAATACCCTGACATGATTTTTTCCCGGATGACAGTTATATTAACTCATTCTCATAACAGTGTAAATCCATCAACTCTTAAGGAGACCTGTATCTATTTTTCCCGTAAAGGCTCTGTGTAATTGTTCAAGCCTTTGGCTTATACAAGGGTTTGATTAAATTAAACATATTAGAAACTAATTACTGAGCACAGGTCAGTGCAGAAATGGTGAAAGTCCTCACTCTTCCATTCTTCCTTCTTCCCCAAATGGACAGAAACAGAAAACAACCAATTGGGGGAAAAAAAGAAGATGGAAAAAGTGTGAAAGAAAAATGAAAACAGCAGAATTAGGACATTAACAAAGTTAATTTGAGAGTATTTTATTCAACCCTCCAGTTAAAGACACATTAATATTTAAAGCTAATTTTACATGTCTATTTATAGATATAATCTGTGGCCTAAGGGTAGGTCAATTTAGTAAATTTTTGTATAGTCTGGTCAGGGCACAATAAATACATTGTTTTCCAAAAAAGGTCTTTTGTCTCCAAGTTGAAATAATATTTCTAACCAAGTCTGTTGCATATTTTATTCTTATCAGTGCACAAACCATATTCTCAAATTCTCTTCTAAAGGTAATAATGTATGTTTACTAACCAGAGGCCAGGGTTAGATGGGAGAGAGAAAATCTGGATTATGTGGTATAAAGGAGACATAATGCTAGGATTTTCAGATTTCTGTAAGATAAAAGCCTAAACAGACATTCAACCAAATATATTTTTTTAAACTTCTATGTTCCTCATTCAGCAGAGTAGACAGTTTGATGATTTTGCCTTAAAATGACATTTTAAAAACTTTTACTCTAGTAAAAATGGAAAAATTCTTGCTTTTATTTTGTGCAATTTGAACTACCCCAAATCAATAATTTGAACCTCTTAACCTGTAACATCATAAGAAATGACATTTAACTGATTATTTCTCAAAATAGCACAAGTGAACCCATTTTGTCCAAAGAACTCAATGGTACCTGTGCTGATTCATCTGGGGAATAGTTTGATTGCCACAAAGAGGGAAAGCTCTGACTTTAGAGAAGTTTTCCTCTTAATACTAGTATATTTTTTCCTATCTGGAGCCCATTTATTTCACCACTTTGGAACCCATTTCTTTACTGCAAGACCAGAAATAAGTTTTACTTGGTTTTGAGTCTTTGGTCAATGATTGAGTGTTCATACTGATTTTGTTAACTTTCCCTTCACTTGGTCATGTTCTGATATTGCTGTCTAGAAGCGTTCCTTGCTATAATTTGGGTTATATTTGTTGACTTGTGCCATTAGAGGATACAATTTCATATTATCCATTTTCAAGTTCCCAGGGTTTGATTCCATACATATTCTATATAATCATTTTTTTAGGCTATACCGATGATACATTGGAAAATGCAGGATCCTTGTCCTCAGAGAGAAAACAATTTAATAGCAGAATCAAGATAAAAATGTCTGCCTTTGTAGTGGCTGGGGAAAAAAAAAAGGCATAAATCTGATTTAAGCAGGATATCAGATAGGCTACGTAATTTCCTGGGAAGCCAAGGATGGAGACTGTGGAACCATGAACAGTGCCCCAAATCACACTGAAGTCAACTTTTAAAGGGGAGATGCTAGTGTCACCACAGGGACCAAATACTGACTTGTGGCCAGAGCCTTGTGAATGGTATGCTGTACATTATTCTTTCTTGAAGGTCTTCAGCTGCTCCTCTAGATGGATCTGCTGCCACCATCACTCAAATTGTTCCCACATAGAGGCTTCATTTTAATTTTATTATCTTCTGATTCAAAATTCACCATAGATCCATCTGATTGACAAAGCCTAGGCCACGTGTCTAGACCTTAGCTGAAAGCCCAGAAATACCAGTATCTGACTTCCATGGTGGGACTTCTCAAAGAGGGGAATTTCCCCAAACAGTGGAAGAGTGTTCAAAGGTTTTGAGTGGCCAGGAGGAATGACTGATATTCACCAGATAACACTAAAGCAAATTAAATACAATCCCCCATTACATTATGGTAGAATATGAAATGCTGAATTATGTGGTTTAGATTGTGTCCTCTAGCATTTCCGTCAGCAGGAGCAGCAAGACTCTTCAAAATAGTAATATTAGTTGAGCACTTTCTATGTTACAGGTGTTTTTTGTTTTTTGGTTTTTGGTTTTTTTTTTTTGCGGTACGCGGGCCTATCACTGTTGTGGCCTCTCGCGTTGCGGAGCACAGGCTCCAGACGCACAGGCTCAGCGGCCATGGCTCACGGGCCCAGCCGCTCCATGGCATGTGGGATCTTCCCGGACCGGGGCACGAACCCGTGTCCCCTGCATCGGCAGGTGGACTCTCAACCACTGTGCCACCAGGGAAGCCCATTACAGGTGTTCTTTGTGTTATTTTATTTAATGTTTATCATAAGCCTAAGAGATGATACTGTTATAGCCCTTGTGATAGGCTGAATAATAGCTTCCCAAAGGTATCCACATTTTAATTACCAAAACCTGTGACTATGTTACCTCACATGTCAAAAAGGAACATTGTTGTGATTAAACTAAGGACCTTAAAATGACTCAGGAATGTGCATCAGACACTGAAGGATTCTGTGGTTCTATTGTCCTACTCATTAACTGTTTGAGCCAGCTCTTTTGTGACTCAGGGAGGCCTGGGGAATTTCAGCTTTTCTACAGACAAGAGGCAGGGGACATGGAGGGGCCTTTGTACCGTGTGGGGTTGGCAGGTGGGGACTGCATGGCTCTGCTAGGTTTCATCTCCATTAAAATATTGTTGACCACTACAAATTTAGAATAGTGTTTCTCAGTCCTAAATGCATATTAAATTTACCTTCTCTGCTTTAAAGAAAAACAGATTTGGTTCTCAAACCAGATGAGTTAAATCAGAATCTCTTTTATTAAAATATAAGCACATGTATTTTTAGAAATATACTTAGGCAATTTTAATGTCAAGCAGAGTTGAGAATCACTGGTTTGGGTAATGCCATTATTATTATGGCTTTGCTGTATGTATACCCTGCGTGCATTCGACCGTCTTTATCAAAGAGTTGAGGGATTGAATCTGATCTTAGCACGTCATTTGGAAATGATTCTCAGTGATTTGAAGGATGAAAAGGAAGAAAATTACGAAGGCCTAGATGACAGCTGCCATCCTAAAAACTATCATCAATTATACTGAGTTTTTAAAATGAACAGTATTCATTTATAGTGAATTCTAATGCTTTCAATATATTCCTAAATATTTGAATTTTTTGCTTCTTTTAATATTAGGTCTTTGACTATGAACTTACCTTTTTATCTAAGTCAATTCCAAAGTCACTTATATCATTAGGTCTATTTGTCTATCAAGCTTACTAATCATGCTGTTCAAACCTTTTACATTCTCACTGACTTTTAAAAATCTGCCTGATTTATCAATTGCTAAGGGCAGTATGTTAAAATCACCTCTTATGATAAGGAATTGTCAATTTTTGTTTCATACATGTTCGGGCTATGTTATAATGTAAGTACAAATTTACAGTTAGCTTATCATCCTGGTAAGCTGGACCTTTTAGCTTTTGTAGTTGACCCTCTTTATCTTTAGCAATGCTTTTGTACATAGAGTCTATTTTGAATAATACTAGCATAGCGATATCAGCTTTCTTTCAGCCATTATTTTCTGGGTATAATTTTCTACCCTTTGAGTTTCTACCTGTCTAAGTCTTCATGGTTTATGTTTATCTTATTTAAACCTATTTCTGGAATAATTTCAAATTTAACAATAATTGTATTATAACTGAATCTTTATATGGGTTTCCTATTTGTATTATATTTTCTGCTTTTTTCCCCCCTTTCCCCTCAAATTTCTTGCTTCCTTGGATTATTTTCTCTTTTTTGTGTTTTACTCTTCTGGGCATTTCCCTCTTTCACAATCCCATTGTTCCCATGGGGAAAGCCATGACAGTCTGATGTGATCATCATAGCCAGTCACAGTTGACTGACCATGACCCAGTATGAGCCAGTCACAGCAAAGACTGAGAATGTTGTAGATGAATCATATGAACAGCTGCTCTCCAGGGTAAGATTCATGAATTCCTGGTACTAAGGCCCACAGTTCCATAGATCCTACCTTCTCTCAGATTTATTCTTTAGCTCCTCTCTAGAATTAAGAAGAAGCTCTTGTAACTGTCAAACAAATTTCATTTTTATTTAAACTGGCTAGAGTCAATATCTGCTACTTAAAAACAACAGAAACTTAGCACAGTAAACATACTTCTTGATTTTAACTCACTAGTACAATCTGTGTGGGAATTCACCATTAAATTCCAAAGTTAAAGGTACTTGAGATAAAAACGATTGGCTATTGACAGATATCCTCTGTAATGAGTGAATAAACAAGTATAAAGAAGTCTTCTAAGTATAGTAGAAGAAATAAGAAGAGGTGATAAAGACTTTACATCTTTGATTTTCTGAGTTCCTGGGTATTTCCTGAATATTTTTCATTTTTCTCTTATCTGTATTGGTAAGTGCTATGTTAATTTAACTTAGTTTCTTTTTAGGGACAGTTGACATATTTTGGGGGGAATGGGGTAAAAATCAAATACTATTCTATGTTTGTTATATATCTCTTTTAATCTTTATAGTACCCATTCTGGGGCTATGATTCCTAGTTCACAGTTGAAGACAGTGTGGCTCGATGGTATTAAGCAGTTTGCCCAAAGTCATCTTGTTATTAAGTGACTGATTCAGAATTTAAACTCTAGTTCTGATTCTGAAGCTTTTTCTATGATGCCAGGTTACTTCACCATCATGGAACTGAAAATAATTGCTTCTCAGTGTCAAAGCAAGAGACTTATATAAAGTTAAACTCTCCAGTCTGTTCCTTCTCAAAAATCCTTTAAACTAAAATCAGAACTCTTCATACCTTTTCTGACTTGCTGTGGATTAGAAGTCTCTCCATGTTCTGATTCCCAGTAAAATTTCAATCTTCTGTAACTGTACATTAGTTATTCCCCAGTTATTCCCCACTCTTAATTGTCTATCCATGTGAGAGAGCTTCCTTTGGAGCAATACCCTGTGTTGACTAAAAACAGATACACAACATGTGAGTTCAGTTTTATTTGGAGCTTACTGAGGAACATAGCCCAGGAGACAGCCTCTCAGATAGCTCCAAGGAGCTGTTCTGAAAAGGTAGGGAGGGAGGTCAGTATATATATGATTTTGGTGAAGCGGACATGGGCAATCAGGCACACATCTTGGCAGAATGTTGCTGCTAGTTGCAAGGAGCAGATGTCTCTGTTAATAATTTTAGTGCTTTTTTTGGTATGAAAAGATGCAAGAATGCCTCATTCCTGATCTCTACCCTGAACTCCTTTCAGGGTGAGTAAAAGGTCAGCAACTGCAGTGGCTAGTGACTTCAGGCTTGTAGAACCAGATGGTGAGGGACATTCTTTCAGTGGCACCGATTCCCTTCTCTATGATCTTTTACTTCCTCCTTCAAGAAAAGAAGTGACTTAGCTGTGAAAGGAAGCAAAATTTTCCACCTCAAAATGTTTCTTTAGCATGCGGATTATTTTGAGCTGAAAATAATCAAGGCCTGAAAACTCAGGAAGAAACTTTGACCTTTCCCCTAACTGCCTAAAAGAATTTAGAGCAAAGGCCTATTCCAGTAATAGAGCTGTTGCCAAAGATAAGCACTAGGTGTGGTGGCAGAAACTCCAGGCAGGGCCTCACTATCACTCTGTGTCCCATTGTCTCTGCATGGCCCAGCAAACATTTGTTTACCAAACATTTGCTTTTCCATCTGCATGCCAGTTGCCTTCCTCCCCTTTGAGGTTCCAAGCCACTACCCCCAATGTCTTTTGTATTTAGCTGAAGATGGTATTTAAGGTGAGGGTTTTCCATCATTATGAAGAGTTACTCAGTTTTCTTTAGTCTCTCTCAGGTACATGTTATCAAACTTTTGTGTGATTTTCTCCTGTTTATTTGTCTCATGTCAATTAAATTCTTAGACCATCTAGAAGAACCCAGAAGGGTAAAGGAAAATTTCTTCCTCTCTGACAGCTGTATAAGAAGCTGGAAGAAAAAACTGCCAAGGAAGCTCAACTCCTCTTTTCTGTGGAGTGAGCTGGCCCAGGACCCCCAGATGCGCTCTGCTCCTCTATATCCTACATTTTACATGAGAAGCTGCAGTTATCCAGATGATTTTAGAGCTTGGTAGTGGAAATCCTTCTCTGCTGCACAACTATGCCGTGCAGTTCACAATCTCTATTAGAAATAAATCTGACAACTGCTTGCCACCTGTTGAACTGCTTTGTCTGTATCTCAGTACTTACGAATTCATAAGGGAGAAAGCTGTTCTGTTCATTAGACTCTTCAAAAACCAAAACTACATTTGTTTTTGGTACCTCTTGCTGGGGATTGTTTTCCCCACATGACCCACATTTTGTCATGAAGCTATACCTTCTCTCAGGTTGGTGCCTTGTACAAAAATACAGGCATTATTATGTCTATTTTCCAAACACATCTGTGAAATAGGTACTACAAATATCTCGACTTATCAGGTCATGGAACAGATTTAAAAGAACTTTAATAGCCTGCGTTGGTTGACACAGTGAGTACATTCTGGAGCCAATTCATGGACTTTGTTCCACTTGGCTCCAATGCCCATGTCTTAAAGCACTAGGTTATTCTGTATATATATTTTTAAAAGTCTTTGTAGGGGAGGAAAACATTTTCTTCCATCCTCTTTGGGTCCCTGCTGAGTCTGGAAATTAAGCTGACAAAGACAGATTAACAGAAGACAAGCACACACATTTGATTGAATTTTTACATAGGAGCCTTTACAAGCGAATGAAGTTAAGAAGTGATCAGAGCAAGAAGCTTTTATACCTTTTAGACAAAGAAACAATAAATTTGTGAAGAACTGATGAGACAAAGAGGTTTGGGCTAGAGGCAGTCCAGCCAGGTAGTCCTTATCTTTCTTTTTTAAATAAATTTATTTAGTTAATTAGTTAGTTTTGGCTGTGTTGGGTCTTCGTTGCTGTGTGCGGTTTTCTCTAGGTGCGGCGAGCGGGGGCTACTCTTCGTTGCAGTGCGTGGGCTTCTCATTGAGGTGGCTTCTCTTGTTGCGGAGCATGGACTGTAGGCATGCAGGCTTCAGTAGTTGTGGCACACGGGCTCAGTAGTTGTGGCTCGCAGGCTTTAGAGCGCAGGCTCAGTAGATGTGGTGCACGGGCTTAGTTGCTTTGTGGCATGTGGGATCTTCCCGGACCAGGGCTTGAACCCGTGTCCCCTGCAAGTCCTTATCTTTCTTACCTTTCTAGTTAAGGAAGCTAAGAATTTGTTTAACAAGGCTTGTTTGCAGATTCCTCTGGTGTCATCTCTGGGCTAATAAGAGTCTGTCTCCAGTAAAAGGAAAATGTATTTTCTGCCTAGGGTGAGCTTTTTCTGTGTTTACTCCTTCTTAATTGCCTTCAACTCAAAATAATTATGTCAAAGAGGCATATTTTGGGGTGACATATTCTGGCTTCCTTTATTTGCAAGTATTTCCTCCTATGTAAAGGTTTTTCTTTACACAACCTGGATAACTGTACATGCAACCCTCTCTAGTACCACTGAGAGGGGGCTAATGAGGTGGGGTAGAGTGCAGGGGCCAGGAAATAAATTAATACATGATAAATTATGAATGTGATTAACATATTTAACTTCAGTATATGAAAATATATTCCTCAGAGTTTTTGGTATCATCTGACACAATCTATAATAGGTTATAGCTACCTATAAAACACTGAGTTTAGTGAGCTTCCTATTGCTGAAACAACACATTGAGTTCCATGGTTTATTAACTGTAGAGTTTCCTCAGCAAGTGGAGCAGGTCCTATAGCTGCTATAGAGATACTGGATATACTATGAAAAGGATTAAGCTGAAAAATATGTAGTTGATATTAATTAGTTACTAAATATATTTATTTTAAAGAAGCATACACTTGAAGGTTTATGAGTTTACTAGGGATTTAGTACATATATAAGACATGTATCATGAACTTTAAAAGTAAAGGTTTTGTCCTTGCATTGTAGAATTGTGTTGTATGGCTATCTCAGCCTTTCTTATGGTGATAGCCCTATAAATCAAATGAAATTAGAGAACTCAACTACATTTGCTCAGTATAATTAGAATATTATTTGCTTAGTATAATTATTTGAAGTATTAAAAACTATTTTTCTACTTTTTATAACATATTCTGAAAACGAGAGGATACACATTTATGATTCACAATATTCAAGATGTCTGATTCCTAAAGTAACAGAAAAAATTCAGATCTCTCAAAATTTCAAATGAGAAAAATCAAATAATCTTGCCTTTATGTATGTGATTCACTTATTCTTAGTGCTTAAAATTGTTTTCTCAAATATTCCATCATCTTCCCAAATTAACTTTTCTTATTCCGCTCTCAGCATTTTATAACATGTTCCTGAAGATAGGATGGAATAAACTACCTTCTGAGAGTTTACTTAGATACTTCTACATTTAACACTTTGCACTGATGATACAAGTTTTAGTTAAAGTACATACTATTGAAAGTGTGTTCAGCAATAAGCAAGCACTGATTTCATGTGTTAACTGAAACTGACTTCCAGTATTCTAGTTTGGACAATTAATGTGTTGGTAGAATCACTAAGTAAGAGACTACTGGAACAGGCACAGATTTAAGAGGAAACAAACAACAAAAAGATGAATCCCTATTTAGTAGACAAGGTACATAACAGGCAAATGGATAGGTTAGTGGTGAGGTGAGGGCAGGTGATAGGACTGAAGGGTTATTAATATACTGGTGATCCTGGGTATCAATGAAATCATCAGAATGGTTGAGATTACCTAAGAATACAATATCAAGAAGTGTAGGGAAGGGGGAGTAAGCATGAGTAATACCAACCCTTAAAAGATGAAGAGCCCATGAAGGAGAACAGGTTACTTGGTCCAAGAGTGAAAATCAAAATATGGTAACCAGTGGAGAGTTTTAAGGAATGAGTGCAAAACTACAAAAAAGATAAAATAAGTTAAAGGCTAAAAATTAGGTACTGGATTTAGCCATTAGGTCACTTGGACCTTAACAATAGTAAATTAAATAGAGGACTGTTATAAAAACCTGACTGCACTGGCTTGACAGGTAAATGGGAGATATGAATGTTGTCCATAGATTACTCTTCTGAAATGTGGATATAAAGAAAGAAACAAAAGAATCAAAGTATGGTGGTAGAAAAATTAAGCAAATTGAAAGAAAGGTGTAAATAGAAGGAAAATGAAGAAAGAGGAAAAAATACATCACTGATTAGCAGTGTTCTAGGTGGAGATACGAGGCCATGAGATCACAGTCATGCTTGTAAGAAAAGTCCTGTATAGGAGGAGGGATTAACCCATCTGTTAGATTGGACAAAACAATATAAGGAGAGTGTATTTGATTGCTAAGGGTGCCATAACAAAGTGCTACATACTAGGTGGCGTAAACAATAGAAATTTATTTCCTCACAATTCTGAAAACTAGAAATCTGAGATCAAGGTGTAGACAGGGTCAGTTTCTTCTGAGGCCTCTGTCCTTGGCTTATAGATGACTTCTTCCTATGTCCTCACGTGGTCTTCCCTCTGTACACATTTGCGTCCAAATTTCTTGTCCTTGTAAGGATACTAGTAATGACCTTATTTTAACTAAATTACTTCCTAAGACCCTATCTCCAAATACGGTCACATTCTATGGTACTATGGGTTAGGAATTCAACATGTGAATTTTTGGGGGGACACAATTCAGCCCATAACAGATGGGTGCATAATCTAATAATTAAAGGAGAAAAAAAGTCCTATTGAATGTCTAGCCAAGCTTTTAACACACATTTTATTAAGCATGTTTCTAAAGTGCAGGTTTGGTAATAAGAATCATATAAGCAGAACAGTGGAAAGTGGCTTGTATCAGTCAGTTTGGGTGCTTTAACAAAATACCATAGACTGATATTTATTTCTCACAGTTCTGGAGGCTGGAAGTCTAAGACCAAGTTGCCAGCATGGTCAGCATGGTTCTGGTAAGACTCCTCTTCCTGATTTACATCTTCTTGTTGTATCCTTATTTGGCAGAGAGAGAGAGAGAAAGAGATAGATTACCTCTCTCTTTCTCTTTGATTAAGGACACTAATTCCATTCATGAGGGCTCCACCCTCATGACCTAATTCCCTTCCAAAGGCCTCACCTCCATGTATCATTACCCTGAAAGTTAGGACTTCAGTATATGAATTTGGTGGTTGGGGGGACACAAGTATTCAGTCCAGAGTATAGATTCTACAGCAGGAGAATATTTAAAATGAAGTGTCAGCATTTACAGGACTGCTGAAATCTCTGTTTGTCTATTTTCAGCTATATTTTCAAATCTACTTTCTGACATTGGGAATGATTGTCATTGAGGTAGTGCGTTATGGAACATGGTGTTGAGTCATTGACAAATTGCCTTTTGGTTGTAAGGTGAAATGCTGAAATATTCTGTTACATCTGAAGAACTGTCTCTTCCACTTATATCATCTTAGAAGAGAAAAAACTAACAACTGTCTCTTCCACTTATATCATCTTAAAATAAAAACAAAAAACTAACAGTTGCAAAGAAGACTATATATTTGGTTTTCTATATGTCTCTAGGGATTGGAAAATTTAATATAACTAGAAGGCAGAGAATTTTTAAGGACTGGTAGTACACAGTTTTGTGAAAGAATAAATCTATGCACACCGTTGTGGAGGGTAGTGTTTCAGAAAAAAGATTGAATTGGTCAAATAAATAAATTTTAAAGTATTTGCTTTTTTCTACTTACATTTACATGAAATGTTTCAAATGAAATGTTTCTTTGCTGTCATAGATCTCTTCCAAAAGTATGTAAATTTGGTTCTAAAATTCATTTTATTTAAGTTATTTAAACCACTAACTTAGCTCTGCTAAGAAATTCCTAGAAGAGATCATGGACACTGTCAATATTGGGGGAAGAAAATAAGCAATATAAAATTTCTAGTAACCAAAGCATATTTCAAAGCATTTGGAATAGTTAAAAGCTACTAAACTCTTTTTTATCTTTTTAAATCAGCTATATATTTCTTAAATCCTCTAAAACTTTCACTCCATGAAGACAGAGCTTTTATCTATTTAGTTTACTGCTAATTCTCATTGCTAGAACAGTTCTTGGCATCCAATAATCACTCAATAAATATTAGTTAAATGAATGTTCTCAAAAAAAATGGAGCTACTGGGCAATGACTTAAAATATATATATTTTTAGTACTGACTTGGAATTATTATCAATGCCATCATTAATTTAGCCAGAAAACAATCATGTCTTTGTGCTGGGATATAGGAGAGTTTCTTCCTATATTTAGTGGTACCAGGTTGCACTTTTTTTATCTTTAATAACTGAGATTTTTGTCTATTTGTTTTATCCCTTTCTAGATTGTTAGATATCATTTCTTGATGTTCTTAGGGCATCTTCCTGGCAATGTCAGTAATGATCTTTGCTACCTTATAAAATCATTTCTTGTGGAAGCCTTAACAGCAGGAACTGTGCCTTTCCTCTCCTATTTCTAGTGAGAATCCCAATACCTGGATTATAGTAGGCAATTCATAAGCATACTTGAATGAATTCACAAGAAGTGTATCTTTGGAGAACAAAGACGACCAGATTCAGTCTTCCATGGTTTCATTTAAGGAAATTATTTGATATTTTCTCTTTGTTTTGTTTTATATCTTTTTCCAAACTGTGTCTTTTCCTTACAAATTTGTAGATTTTATGCATCTGAAAGAATGATATAGCCCTTGTTTTGACCAAATGCATTTTATGGAAAGAGTAGTAACTAGGCATACAACCACTGAGAAAAGCTTCTCTTCTCAGCCCATAAAAGGGCTTATTTATTTATCGACAAGTGTTTTAATTTGATACAACTTTCTGTTTCACAAAAATAAAAATCCATGCATGAAATTATAGTGATAAGCTAGGTAATTTTAAAACATCAACCCATTGTAACATATTTTAAACATTGGCTAATGCTACCTAATTCAGTCACGGTGCAGTATCTCCCTCTTCATAGGCTTATTCCAGAAAATTTATACTTAAGAGAACACATACATATACAATGATCAGGATAACACTAAGGTAACTATGGCTCAATGAAAAAGAAATTCTTAATAAATTGTAACTAAATTATTAGAATCAGATAGGTAGCCATTTTTTTCTGAGAAATCCAAAAACTTAAATTTCTATGCAAAGTATACAATATCAAATCCAAACTTTAAAAAAATTTTAATCAATTTTAGTGTTTGATTCATTTATTTTAAAAAGGATTTGCTACTTTAAAAAGTTAATTAAATTGCCTTCATAATGAATTTAAAAAGCTATGAACTTGGTTCTTATTTCTTACATTTCACCAGGGTCACTCTGCCTGGTTTTCCAGAAGGCAAGTGATTTCATTGTTTGTTTAGCAGAATATAATTCTAATTTAGACAGTTTAGAAGTATCTATTCCAAATTGAACTAATTAATAACTTATGAGGGAAAAGTACTTCTATGTAGCTATATGTTGTACCCTGAACTATACACAGTAATAACTGAAACAGTTAAGTAGCACATACAATCTATATGAATTGTTTCTTTTAGTTCCAAATCAGGGCAATTTCACCGAGCTAGTTAGACACAATCCCCAAAACAAACTATTCTAATCATACTGGGAGAATCCCACTGAAGCCAAGGAAAAAATTAAACCATCTTGCTCTTGCAAAGGGAGCTCCAGAGACCTCAGTAGCAGAACTTTTGGAACTTCCAGCTAGAACTCTTGACATTTGACAGCTCCCAAGTCTCCACCTCTCCTACCTCTCAGATGAAATTTTTGAGCATAGGCACACACATGTGTATGTGCAAAAGGGGGAGGGAGGGAGTGACAGAGAGAGAGAGAGAGAGAGCGGGAGATTTGAATGGTCTGGATTATTCCTATGTTCATATCTCAGCTGGTCAACTCTTGTCTTGGGCAGGATCACAGAATGATTTGAATGGTCTGAATTATTCCTATGTTCATATTTCAGCTGGTCAACTCTTGTCTTGGGCAGGATCACAGAATGAAAACGTAGTGGCCTGGTAATAACAGCTAACTTTTGTCAACTACTTACTGTGTACTGGGTACTATTCTAAGCACTTTATGTGTATTATCTCAGGTAAGCCTCTCAATAACCCTAGAATTGCTTTACTATTACACCATTTTACATATAAAGAAACTGAAAAACACATACAGTAAGAAAATTGCCCAAAGTTACACAGTTTTTAAGTGATAGAGCTTTATTCTCACAAAGACTATCTGATTCCAGGGATCATGTATGAGTTACCACACTCTACTGAGTATAATTTGGGGGCACAATTTGCATAAGAAGTGAGCTAAGCATATGCCACAATAAGTGTCGATTAAAATGTCCTTTATCACTCAGGAAACTGAGAATCAAAACCTCAGATTCATGTACTTCATGTTAATCTGTAATGACCTTAGCAATTTCTAATAATTGTGCGTTTCAGCTGGTGCTGGGTTAATATCCTCATTTTACAAATGAAGCAACTGAGTCTCAGAATGTTCATTTCATCAAAAATGGCCACAAGATTAATACAGAGCAGATCTTAGAGTAGGACACTCAGGACCCCTCTGGAGAGCTGTCTTTCTGGTTCATCCCACTAGTGGGTCAACATGACATATCCCTATACTGGGAACCACTCAAGCACTTGACCTGAGCTTTCTTTGCAAATGACAGTAGATTTATTTATTTTCTTTTGTTACGTGCTTCTGTAGTTTATTTATAAAATTAGGAAAAAATCTTAAATATATGAACGAATAAGCACTTGACACATTAACAATTAAACAGAAAACTTTCATTTCTGAGGTTGCTTGATATAGATTTATATATATTCAATCAGAAGGCTTCTGTCTGAAAAACACAAAGAAAGTTTTATTTTTAGACAAGGATATGAAGAAATAAATGTCATAATGCTACCGTAGGTCTCATCTACTCATTTCTCCAAGCTGAAATATTAGTTTCCTGTCAGATATAGACCATATTCACCAGGTCAGTCTGTAAATAGTGAAAATGAAACCCATACCTTATTGTGGGCATTGGAAAGATTGCATAATTGTAGCCACAGGTGAATGACCGTAAGGTGAGGGAGAAAGTATAGGGTGAAAGAAAGGGGAAAGAAATTCATAGTAGTACATAGTGTTTATCTCAGAGATTAGAACCCTGATGTGTTACCGTTTTCTAACTGAGCCCTAAAGGAGAAAGGTCCATAGGAAGGACATGCAGGAATTCCTTTCACTAAATAACAGTCAAATTGTGGGTCACAAGTGGCACTACTTTTATGTCTTTGTGACTAAGGATAAATTTAAAAGAGGTTGATGAACGAATATTCTCCCCATCTATACTGGACCTAGCTTATCTTTGAAGAATCTTAGGTTCTAAGTGAACATACACATGATGGGTTAAAGAAGCTACATATCAATAGCAGCTGGGGCCATCATTGAGGTGGTAAAAGTGGTAGCAGGAGATGGTTACCAAGAAAACAAAGTGTGAAGACTGATGTAGACACCTGAGACTGCCATGTAGGCATTCCCAGTATCACTGCGTGCCTGAAGTCCTGGCTTAACAGATGAGATCATGAGGCTCTTACACATCAATTTTATATACAGTCATTTTTACTTTACAGATTTTCCTCTTGTTTTCTCTTAAGCCACTCCAGAATTTTTACATTCAGTATTAAGTAATTTATCTCATTCATTCATAGGAAATGTCACGTTACCTCACTGATAAAGATTAACATTCAGAAATTTTACAGCTTTAAGGGCCTGGTATATAGCATACATCATGGGGGACAATTATGGCAAAAGCTACCCAAATACGGTCTCTGAGTTATAGTCCAAGGAACAATTATCCAGGCAATTTCCATTCTTACTTATCAAACACTGTATGGCCCTAAAATTATGTGATTAAATCTATGAAAATGAAACATTACTTCTGAAACTGAAATGTTGACAGTTATCTTTCTTATTGCAATCTTTGCAGTTTCAGATTAACTGTACAGTTAATAATATCTTTGTGTTGAAGAAAGGATTCTTGGAGAAGGGCTCTTGTGAAGGTTACATGTATTACTTTTTAATGCTTCTCAGCCCTTCAGAGCTCTCCTGGCAACCACTGTAATATAAAATATGGATTTCACAAACAAGCAGAAGCTCAAACTCATTAATTTTTGTTTTCTTTTTGTATTAGTTCTGCCAAGTCCTTGGTGCCTGCAATAGGGGGAAAGAAAAAAAAAATATATATATATATATATATTTTTTTTCTTATGAAAGCTATCAGTTCAGTGCATCTACTTGGAGACCATTGTTACACCATGCAAAGTTTCCTCATGGGATAAAAGGTGAAACTAATGTCAGATCATAATTTTAAATCATTGTAAATAGGTTGATGGTGCTGAGGAATGAAAGAGTAAAAGGTTAGAGAAGGTTAAATGCTAAAGAATTTTGTTCCTTAACCTCTTGCTAAAAAATTGAATACATCTCTCCTTTTTTCACTGTATTTTTGCCTCATTAAGATTTCATTCATTCATTCATTCTACAAACATCAGTTAAATATCTTCTACATGCTAACTCTACCCCTGATGCTACAAAAGCAAAGAAGACAAGCACTTAACTACAAGGAACTCAGAATTAGTGTTGTAGGCAGGTAGGCATAAATAACAAAAGTATGATGTGATTATTTTTAGGACAGATGGAAAAAGTACTACCCCAACTCAAAAGAGCCATAAAGTAGGCTTTGGAAGTGGAGGCAGATTTTACTCTATGGTAACAAAGGAGCCATAAAAGTTTCTCTTTGCTCATGTCCAACACCATCTTCATCCAAAGACACTTAAGTGTCTAATAGCATAGACACTCAAAGTTAGTATAAGGGAGTTGTTAAAAATAGAGTTTAGAACAAACTAAAAACAGTCTTAAGAAATATTTCCTTAAGTGTTTCAAGAAGGTCATATTTGAGATTATCATCGTGATAGAAATTCAACATAATTCCCATGCCTCATATTATGATCCTTCAGTTAGATAAAGAGCTATGGGTGTGGTCATTGACATTCATAATTTTTAAAGAGGTACTTCACATGCATTCATTTAATAAACATTTAGGGAGTGCCAAGTACCATGCTAAATGTTGAAGATATCATTTTGGAAATTAGCATGACAGGAGCTTCATGATTTGTCATTACAGAGGGAAAACGAATCCCTCCTAGATAATTGAATTTAAAGCATAGAAAACTCATCTATGATTTTTGTCATGCAGATAACAGTTCCTAAAGATCCTCTATTTTCTATCCACTGTGCCTATGTAATATTTCTCCCCAAACCTCATGATTATGGAAATAGGATATTTAAGACTTTAGGTCTTTATAGACTCCTGAACTAAATGGGCCTTAACTTGGCCAAATTGCCTTTTATTTTTCTCAAGTGAATATTATTCATCGTACTGTACTCAGTAGCACAAAAATATAAACCTACCTGAAGATAGAAGAAGTAACTCTCATTGTTGAGTACTTTCTTTTTGCTTAAAGCAAAGCCAACATGGTGATCATAAACATATAAGCCTGAATCAAGAGACTGTAAATAAGGCTGATATAGTTCCCATATATATGTAAAGTTGCCTTGAGGGGTGATGGGGCCAGAGCACACCCCTGTGAGTTCAGTTGCTGCAGTTTTTCCCTAAGAGATTTGAAGTTCTCACTGTCGCTCATTCTGGACAAATAAGATCCTAAGTTGAATGACTTTTTTGAAAGGTTGGAGGGAAACTTGCTCTCTGGCCGTGGGTAGAAACAAGAGATGGAGAACATAGAGGAAGACTTCTAGATTCTGAATGGTTCCAGATGTCAAGAAAAGGATGGTATGATCTTCCCTAAACTACACAGAGTTGATATAAACCAAAGAACTGGTCCAGCAAGAGACCCCAGGACAGGTCTCACCTTGGCAGTAGTTTTAGGTATTTAGGTACTTAGCGTAGTCCCTTTTCATTATTTATTCATGTTTAGCCTTATAAAAGTCAACTCTGGTTTCAGTTTGGCTGTGAGAGTTGGAGATGAGGAAATTCCCATATACTGAGTTTCCATCCTAGACACCAGATGGAGGCAGCATGGCAGTCATGGTTGAAAAGAGTGGAGAGGCCATCTCATCAGCCTCATTAGAGGCTGAGGTTAGGTCATTGTGGCAAGTTTTGGAGAATGGAGTGAAGTGATGTGAGGGAACTTCATCCTGAACACAACTGAGGCCCTAGGAATACTTGTTAAAATGGTTAGAAGGTACCTTGGGATTGGGCTATCTTAAATTTAGCCCATTTGACTCAGCCATTATAATTCTGAAGTAAAAATTAAATGCTGTAACAGTTTGTAGTCTCAGGTTAAAAACCTGGGATAAATGATTCCTCAGATAATTTCTTTACTTGGTAAATTTTTGCACAGCACAACTGTAGAAGGTGTCTTTAAATCATAGTTTGTTCAAATGGTGCCCTCTGGAATTGTACAGAGTGCTCTCTACATAGATCTATTCAATGACCTTGTCAAGTAGCAATATTTGGTTTCCAGCTTTATGTGCATCAATTCTTTATATGCAGGAGTTAATTTAATGCACAATATATCTTATTTTTAATGTTTTAGGGAACCATCTGAATCTTGTTGCTTAGATTTCCCATTCTACTATTGACTGTCTTCACAGCCATATAGAGCTGTTACAAACACAAATCACTTATTTTAAACAGCATCACTGGCATATGCAGTTCAAATTGTCTACATTTTTCAGTGTTTTTTATTTCATGGGAAATTTGATTTCTATATCTGTTTTCCATCTTTCATCATCTTCTGATAGTGCAGAAATGCCTAAAGGGCTTGCTGATTATAAAGAAAATAGTTAAGCCATGTACATTTCACAGTTTTGCAGAAGGGCTAATAAACATTTTATCAGGTCTGAAAATTTGTCACCGGAAGTGTGGGAATTGTATTGGGGAACCTACCTTCATTCAAATTTGAAATATGCTATTATACTTAAAATTGAATGTTCCTTTTTCTTGTTTGTTACTATTGAATGTAGTTGGTTTTATTGTATGATTGAAATTTTCTTTGGAAATGTGGTTTCATATTTGCATGGGAGATAGGAATTTGTTCTGCTGGGGCTTTATATCAACTTGCTTTGGTTCTAAGTGGCTTGTGATTATTTGTATGTGTGTGACTCTTATGCCCATCTTTTTAGGTTAATTATATTTTCTGTCTTCTGAATTTGGTAGAGAAAGCTGGTGATTAAGAATTCAATTTTGGGGCTTCCCTGGTGGCGCAGTGGTTGAGAGTCCGCCTGCCGACGATGCCGCGGAGCGGCTGGGCCCGTGAGCCATGGCCACTGAGCCTGCGCGTCCGGAGCCTGTGCTCTGCAACGGGAGAGGCCACAACAGTGAGAGGCCCGCGAACCGCAAAAAAAAAAAAAAAAAAAAAAAATTCAATTTTGGATTTTCTTTTGCCAAAGCTTCCTTCCATTTAAACCTATGGAATTTTTTGACATTCCCCCTCCCTTATCCCCCTTCCCAACTCTTTTGTGTTTCCTTGGATTTTCTTAGCATGTTTAAGCCAGTAACTATACATGTTTATGATATAAACATTCTACCCAAGCTGTTTAAATGGAAGCTGGCTGCTGTTTGCATCTTTTGCCTTGTCAGGGTAGCATCCAGATGATTGCTCTCTTGACTTCCTCTTCCTTTAATATTTGCTTTTTTTCTCTAATTTACAATTGTTTTGACCTTTTGAAAGTGTAATTCACTTTGCTTTAAGAAAAAAAACTCCACCGTGGGCTTTGAACTGCCTTTAATTGTAACTTGAATTTTGCCACTAATGTTTTTCAATCCTCCCCAACTCCAACTGCTTTTTAAAAAATATGTAATATCCTAAATATTGTTAATCATCAAAGCTCTATCTAATTATTATTTTGTCCTCCATTTCTCTCTGCCTTTGTCACACTCTAATTCTAAAGCGCATTTTAGAAACACTTCAGAATTTAGAGTCTACTTATTTTCAACTATTTTATGTATATTTTTTCATTTTCTTTTAAAATTGTATTATGGTAAGAACACTTAACATAAGGTCCACTCTCGTAACAAAATTTTAAGTGTATAATACATTATTGTTGACTCTAGGTACAATGTTGTATAGCAAATCTCTAGAGCTTATTCATCTTGCTTGACTGAAACTTTATGCTTGTTGATTAATAACTCACCATTTCCCCCTCCCCCAGCCCCTGGCAACCAACATTCCACTTTTTGATTCTATAAATTTAATTATTTAGATACCTCAGTGGTATCATGCAATATCTGTCTTTCTGTGATTGGCTTATTTCACACAGAATAATGTTCTCATAATTCATCTGTGTTGTTGGATATTACAGGATTTCCTTCTTTTTTTAAGGCTTCATAGCATTCCACTGTATGCATATGTCACATTTTCTTTACTCATTCATCTGTCAATGGAAATTTAGGAAGTTTCCACATCTTGGCTAATATGAATGATGCTACAATAAACATAATAGTTCCAATATCTTTTCAAGATCCTTATTTCAATTCTTTTATATAAACATACACAAATGGATTTTTCTGGATCGTATGGTCATTTTATTTTTAGGTTTTGAGGAACCTCCATACTGTTTTCCATAGTGGCTTCACAATTTTGAATTCCTACCAACACTACAAGCAAAAAGAAAAAAATACCTAGGAATAAATTTAACTCTGGAGGTGAAAAGCTTGTATACTGAAAACTGAAAACATTAATGAAAGAAATTAAACAAGACACAAACAAATGGAAAGACATCCATGTCTCTGTGGATTAGAAGACAATTTTTTTTTTTAAGATTTAATTTTTATTTATTTTTGGCTGCGTTGGGTCTTCGTTGCTGCACACGGACTTTCTCTAGTTGTGGCGAATGGGGGCTACTCTTCGTTGCGGTGCCTGGGCTTCTCATTGCCATGGCTTCTCTTGTTGCGGAGTGCAGGCTCTAGGCACGTGGGCTTCAGTAGTTGTGGCACGTGGGCTCAGTAGTTGTGACATGCGGGCTCAGTAGTTGTGACACGCAGGCACTAGAGTGCACGCTCAGTAGTTGTGGCGCATGGGCTTAGTTGCTCCGTTGCATGTGAGATCTTCCCGGACTGGGGATCGAACCCATGTCCCCTGCATTGGTAGGCGGATTCTTAACCACTGTGCCACCAGGGAAGTGCCTAGAAGACTTAATATTGTTAAAATGTCCATAGTACCCAAAGCCATCTACAGATACAGTGCAATCCTTATCAAAATCTCAGTGGCATTTTGTATGGGTACACATAGAGCTAAAATAATTTTATAGAAGACCACTATTAGCTTCATTAATACCCCTGAAATTGGAATTTATTCAGAATTTAGAAATTTCAAGTTTGGAATAGTTAATAAATTACATTGCACCTGCCAAAGGGTGTAGGGCAACAATGACAATTCAAACCCAGGAATAGTTTTTGAAAGCAAAATGTATGACTATTCCCACTAAGTGAGAAATAAAGATTATAAATTGACTTGTTAGTTCACATCAGGCTTTGCTGCTAAAAGAATAAAGGACAGATCAGATTTTGTTTCCAAGTGAACTACTGATCTCTTTTTTTGTTTTCAGAATTATGTGGACTTTGGAAAGGCAGATGAGGAATTGTGGAACTATGTCGCTTTATCTACTAATCTCTGACGATAACTGAGAATTGTTAGAACTCCATCCTGACTTTCAGATTAAGATCAAATACAGATACCTTTGGCCAGTCTGGGCAATATTTGCAGTAGTTGCCAAATATACTTAGATTACAATACAGAGCTGAGTAAATTATACAAATATTTCTTCTTTGCTTAACTGCTAACACTCAACATTGTCTCACACTTACTTTCATATCATTTGCTGCACCTTCACATTCTCCTTGGTAGTTACTTCACTTTTTTGGACTGCTGAATTAAAGAGCTGTAAAGCTTGGATGTTTCCCTACTCCACTGATAATCTCAATATGACATTTTAAAAAAAATTTTATTGCAGTATAGTTGATTTACAATGTTGTGTTAGTTTCAGATGTACAGCAAAGTGAATCTGTTATACATATATCCACTCTTTTTTAGATGCTTTTCCCATATAGGCCATTACAGAGTACTGAGTAGAGTTCACTGTGCTATACAGTAGGTCCTTATTAGTTATCTATTTTATATATAGTAGTGTGTATGTGTCATTCCCAATCTTCCAATTTATCCCTCCCCTGCCCTACCCCTCTGTAACCATAAGTCTATTTTCTATATCTGTAACCCTATTTTGGTTCTGTAGATAAGTTCATTTGTAGCCTTTTTTAGATTCCACATATAAGTGATATGATGTGATATTTGTCTTTCTTTGTCTGATTTCACTCAGTATGAGAATCTCTAGTTCCATCCGTGTTGCTGCAAATGACATTATTTTCTTCCTTTTTATAGCTGAGTAACATTCCATTGTATATATGTACCACATCTTCTTTATCCATTCCTCTGTTGATGAACATTTAGGTTGCTTCCATGTCCTGGCAATTGTGAATAGTGCTGCAATGAACATTGGGATGCATGTTTCTTTTTGAATTATCGTTTTCTCCAGGTATATGCCTGGGAATGGGATTGCTGGAACATATGGTAACTCTGTTTTTAATTTTTTTAAGGAACCTCCATACTGTTCTCCATAGTGGGTGTACCAGTTTGCACCAGCAAACTGGTACCATCAGTGTAGGAGGATTCCCTTTTCTCTACACCCTCTCCAGCATTTACTGTTTGTAGATTTTTTGATGATGACCGTTCTGACCGTTGTGAGATGATACCTCATTGTAGTTTTGATTTGCATTTCTCTAATAGTTAGTGATGTTAAACACGTTTCCTTGTCTTCTTTGGAGAAATGTCTATTTAGATCTTCTGCCCATTTTTTGATTGGGTTGTTGTTTTTTTTTTTGATATTGAGCTGCATGAGCTGTTTGTATATTTTGGAGATTAATCCCTTGTTGGTTGCTTCATTTGCAAATATTTTCTCCCATTCTGAGGGTTTTCTTTTCATTTTGTTTATAGTTTCCTTTGCTTTGCAAAAGCTTTTAAGTTTAACTAGGTCCCATTTGTTTATTTTTGCTTTTATTTTCATTACTCTAGGAGGTGGATCAAAAAAGATCTTGCTTTAATTTATGTCAGAGAGTGTTTTCCCTATATTTTTTTGTAGAAGTTTTATAGTATCTGGCCTTACATTTAGGTCTTTAATCCATTTTGAGTTTATTTTTGTGTATGGTGTTAGCATGTGTTCTAATTTCATTCTTTTACATGTAAGCCATCCAGTTTAGCCACAGCGGTCACACACACAAAATAAATGAAACGCATCCATATTGGAAGGAAAGAAGTAATACTGTTACTATTTGCAGATGACATTATACTATATATAGAAAACCCTAAAGTCACCACCAAAAGCTATTAGTACTAAAAGTAAATTCAGTAAAGTTTCAGAACACAAGATTGGTATACAGTAATCTGTTGTGCTCTATACACTAATAATGAACTATCAGAAAGAGAAAGCAAAAAAAAAAAGTCCCCTTTAAAATTGCATCTAAAAGAATAAAATACCTAGGAATAAGTTTAATCGAGAAATGAAAGACCTACACTCTGAAAACTATAAAACATTGATAAAGGAAATTGAGGATGATATAAAGAAATGGATAGATTTGTTCATGAATTAGAAGAATTAATATTGTTAAAATGTCCATACCACCCAAAGAAATCTACAGATTTAATGCAACCCCTATTAAAATACCAGTGACATTTTTCACCAAACTAGAACAAATAATGCTAAAATTTATATACAAGCACAGAAGACCCCAAATTGGTAAAACCATCTTGATAAAAAAGAACAAAGCTGGAGGTATTATGCTTCCTGACTTCAGACCATAGTACAAAGCTGCAGTAGTCAAAGCAGCATGGTACTGGCACAAAAATAGATATGTAGATGAATGAAACAGAATAGAGAGCCCAGAAATAAACCCACACATTTATGATCAATTAATCTGTGAGAAATGAAGCAAGCATATACAGAGGAAAAGACAGCCTCTTCAATAAATGATGCTGGGAAAACTGGACAGCTACATGTAAAACAATGAAATTAGAAAATTCTCTAGCACCATATACAAAATTAACCCAAAATGGGTTAAAGACCTAAATGTAAGACCTGAAACCACAAAACTCCTAGAAGAAAACATAGGGAGAACACTCTTTGACAAAAATCACAGCAATATTTTTTTGAATCTGTCTCCTACAGCAAAGGAAACAAAAGCAAAAGTAAGCAAATGGGACCTAATTAAACTTAAAAGCTTTTGCACAGCAAAGGAAACCATTGACAAAATGAAAACACAACCTACTGAATGAGAGAAAATATTTGCAAGTGATATAACAAATAAGGGGTTAATATTCAAAATATATAAATAGCTCATATAACTCAATATCAAAAAACAATCAAACTGATTTAAAAATGGGTAGAAGACCTGAATAGACATTTTCCCAAAGAAGATATACTGATGGCCAACAGGTACGTGAAAAGATACTCAACATCACTAACCATCAGAGAAATGCAAATTGAAACCACAATAAGATATAACCTCACACCTGTCAAAATGGCTGTCATCTGAAAGTCAACAAATAACAAATATGCTAGTGATGATGTGGGGAAAATGAACTCTAGTATACTGTTGGTGGGACTGTAAATTGATACAGCCACTATGGAAAACAGTGTGAAGATTCCTCAGAAAACTAAAAACAGAACTGTCATATGATCTAGCAATTCCACTCCTGAGCATATATCCAAAGAAAATGTAAACAGTAATTTGAAAAGATACATACACCCGCAACATTCATTGCAGCATTATTTACAATAGCCAAGATATGGAAGCAACCTAAGTGTCCATCAACAGATGAATGGATAAAGAATATTTGGTATATACTTATGATGGAATATTGCTCAGCCATAAAAAATGAAATTCTGTCATTTGCCACAATGTGGATGGACCTAGAGATATTATGCTTAGTGAAATAAATCAGACAGAGAAAGGCAAATACTCTGTGTTGTCACTTATATTTGGAATCTGAAAAATAAAATAAAATAATAAATATAACAAAACAGAAACAGACTCACAGATATAGAGTACAAACTAGTTGTTACCGGTGGGGAGAGCAAAGTGAGGAAGGGCAAGATAGGGGTAAGTGATTAAGAGATACAAACTACTATGTATAAAATAAATAAGCAACAAGGATGTATTGTACAGCAGAGGGAAATACAACCATTATTTTTTAATAAGTTTAAATGGAGTATAATCTATAAAAATATTGAATCACTAATTTGTACACCTGAAACTAATAAAATTTTGTAAATAAACTATACTTCAATATAAAAATTAATACTCATATATTAATGATATTTTCTATATATATAGATATCATATAATCATATTATATATACTAAAATCATTAGATATTATATTAAGATCATATTATATTATATCATATCATGTTATGTTATATCATATCATAATATGTTATAATATATTATATTAAACATACTATCATTAAAACAATATTCTTACTTAGAGTTTCTCTGACATTTGATTTTATTATACCTGGTAATGAAGTTTTGGGGAACAAAGCTAGTTCTTTCCTCAAACATTTTTGGAGTCTTGTCATTATCTGCCCAAAATAATATGAGTTGTGAAGACCAAAGTGGCTTAAGTTGATTTACAATACCTTACTTTTATATTTTATGTATAAGACAAAATAATGTTAAATTGGCATGTTATCTGAAGTTTATTCTCAATCTATCATCACATTTTTTTGGTGGGTGGGAAGGAGGAGGAATATTTTCACAGGCTTACTTAAAAAGCTTCTAATTTTTGAAAGGGATTTAAAGTTTTCTAAATTATATTCAGTTTTGCAAATGTCAAAAATATTTTTAAAATTAATAACAAAGTGTACATGAAATATATTTATGGCATGCAGCTAATGACTGGTAAGCTCTTTTTAATTAAATTTTTCATTTTGAGATGATTGTAGGTTCACAGGCAGTTGTAAAAAATGATACAGTTATTCTGTACCCTATGCCTATTTTCCCCCCATGGTAAAAACTTGCAAAATTGTAGTACAATATCACAAGCAGGATATTGAAATTGACATTGATGTAGTCAAATTGCAGAATGATTTCAAAACCATAGGTATCATTTCTGTTGCCTTTTTATAGTCACAACCACTTCCCACCCATATCCCTCTTCATCTTTAACCAACTAGAAATCACGAATCTGTTTTCCATTCTTATAAATTTGCCATTTTAATAACATTATATAAATGCAATCATACAGTATATATAACATTTCAGGGTTGTTTTTTTTCACTCAGAGTAATTCTCCACAGATTTATCCATGCTGTTGTGTGTATCAATAGTTTGTTTGTTGTTTTGTTTTTAAATTTTTTTAAATTTATTTTTGGCTGAGTTGGGTCTTCTTCGCTGCACGTGGGCTTTCTCTAGTTGTGGTGAGCAGGGGCGACTCTTTATTGTGCTTTGTGGACTTCTCATTGGGGTGGCCTTATTGTTGCGGAGCACAGGCTCTAAGCACATGGGCTTCAGTAGTTGTGGCACACGGGCTCCGTAGTTGTGGCTCGTGGGATCTAGAGCACAAGCTCAGTAGTTGTGGCACATGGGCTTAGTTGCTCCGTGGCATGTGGGATCTTCCCAGACCAGGGATTGAACCCATGTCCCATGCATTGGCAGGCAAATTCCTAACCACTGCGCCACCAGGGAAGTCCCTGTTTATTGTTTTATATTAAGTAATATTCCATATGGATATACTACAGTTTGTTAAAGCTTTTATCTGCTGAAGGACATCTGAGTTGCTTCCAGTTTTGGTTATTACAAATAAACTTGCTATGGACATCTGTGTGTAGGTTTTTGTGTGAACTTAAGTCTTTATTTCTCTCAGATAAATGCCCAAGAGTGTAATTGTTAAGCTTTGTAATAGTTGTATATTTAGTTTAATAAGAAATTGCCAAGTGTTTTCTATTGTTACCTGTACCATTTACATTCACACTAGCAATGTATGAGTAATTCAGTGTCTTCACTTATTTACTAGCATTTGGTTCTGTCATTGTTTTTTATTTTAGCCATTCTGATAGATGTATAGTGAGAAGTAAGCAGTTTTAATTTTTATTTCCCTAATGGCTAATGATAATGAACATCTTTTCATTTTGCTGTTTGCCATCTATATGTCTTCTTCTGTAATATTTCTTGTCATGTCTTCTGCCCAGGTTCTGATTAGATTATTTGATTTTTAAAGTTGAGATTAGAAAGTTCACTATATATTTTAGGTATTAGTCATTGGCAAATATTATCTCCTAGTTGCTAGCTTGTCTTTTTCTTAACAGAGTCTTTCACAGAACAAAGTTTTTTTGGGGAAAGAAGAATGAATTAGGAGGAATCAGACTACTGAATTTCAAGACTTATTATACAGCTACATTAAACGAGATTATGTGGTATTGTCAGAGAGAGACTGAGATGTAGGTCAATGAAGCAGAGTAAAGAACACAGAAATAGACCCATGCAAGTACTGATTTTTTTCTAATGTTTATTACGTTTTTCTTTTATGGATCCTGTGAAGTCTACAAACTATTTTCTTGGTCATAGAACCTGAAGAATTTTATGTTATCTCCTAAAAGTTTTATAGCTTTATAAAAGTTAAGTTTGTGATCCACGTTGAGTTAATTTTTGTAAAAGATGCGAGATTTAGGTTGAAGTTCATTTTTTGCCTATGGATGTCCATTTGTTCTGCCACCATTTGTCAAAAGGCTATCCTTCCTCAATGAAATTTCGTTTGCACATTTGTCAAAAATTTAGTTGGCTGTATTTGAGTGGGTCTATTTCCGGGTTCTCTGTTCTGTTCCATTGACTATGTGTCAGTGCCTCTGACAATACTACACAGTCTTGTTTAATGTAGTTGCATAATATGTGTAACCTGATTTTTCCAACTTTTTATTCTTCCTTTTTAAACATGATTTGGCTAGTCTGATTCATGTACCTTTCTGTATAAATTTTAGAGTAACAGTGTATATATTCACGAAAAAGTCTTGGGATTTTGATACGAATTGCTTTGAAACTGTGTGGCAGTTTGGAAAGAATTGATACCTTTAATATGTTGTGTCTTCCAACCCATTCTCTGTCTCTCTGCCTCTCTCTCTGCTATATGAGGATACAGCAAAAGGGTAGTCATCTGTAAACCAAGAAAAGGGACTTCACCAGAAGTGGACCATGTTGGCACCTTAATCTCTGACTTCCAGCTTCTAGAATTGTGAGAAATATTTGTTGTTTAAACCACTGAGTTTGTTATAGCAGCTGAGTAAGACAGAAATTGGTACTAAGAAGCAGGGTGCTGCTATAACAAATACTTTCAAATGTGAAAGCAGTTTTAGAATCGGGTAATGGATAGAGGCTGGAAGAGTATTGAGGTACATTCTAGAAAAAAACAATATTGCTGTGAAGAGATTTTTAGTGGTGATTCTGGTGAAAGCTTAGAAAGAAAAGAAGAGAGCTGGAGCGAAAGGCTCTATCTTCTTATATAATACACAATCATGTACGGAATGTTGGTAGAAATGTGGATGATGGATGATAAAGTCCATTCTGATGAGGTCTCAGATGGAAATGAGAAGCATGTTAAATGAACTGAGGACAAAATTGTTGAGAAGAAAAGAAAACAGAATTTAAAGATTTGGATAATTCTCAGCCTATTCATATTACAAAAGTAAATAAATAAATAAAAATAAAGAGAGAGAGACAGAAAGCACGTTCTCAAGAGAACGCCAAGGGTATAGCTGACCAACTGATAAGGATATTAGTGTGAGTGTGAGCCATGGACCTAATCAGCCATCTCAGCAGAGGCTAGGAATAGAGATGGGCTTACACCAACAAAGACACTGCCAGTTTGAACTAAAGGAAATAGAGAAAATAGGATGTAGTAAAGGAAAGCTGTTGGATCTTTTGAATTTTGCAGGTTGGATCATAAAGCTATTCAGCTTTGAACATGCACTATTCTTCAAAGCAAGGGAGGAGTGATCCTGTAGGAAATTCAAAGGCCATCAGGGCTTCCTCCTTGGTTTTAAAAGGGATTGGGGGAAGGGGACATTGCCTAGGTTTCAACAGGCAAAATGGTCTCTGCCCATAACCTTGGGAGTGAGGCTGCCCAGAGCTATGGCAGCAGGGCCACCCTGAGCCTTGGGGATGAGACTCCCATCAGACATATTCCTGGGAGTGGAACCCCCTGTTTGGCAGAGCTGTGGGACCAAGACTACAGCCCCAGTGGGTCCAGAAGTTGGAATCTCTACTCCAGTGGGTCCAGAAAGCAAAGTATCTAGCCAAAGAGGACTATTCTCCAGGCTGAAGATCTCATGAAGTTTACCTTGCTACTTATGGATTTGCTTGGCACCTGACACACTTAACTTTATTCCTATTTTCCCCTTTTTGGAATGGGAATGTCTATCCTATGCCTGTCCTACTATTATATTTTCGTAACACATAACTTGTTTGGTTGCACAGGTTCATAGCCAGAAAGAAATTTTGCCTCAAGATGACTCATACTTCAAGTCTCACCTGTATCTGATTTAGATAATATTTAGGGAAAATTTTGGACTTTATATCTTAGAGTTGATAATGGAACAAGTTAAGACTTTTGGAGCTATAGGGATGGAATGAATATATTTTGCATAAAATAACATGAATGAGGGGTGCAAAATGTTGTGGACTGAATGCTTATGTCCCCTCAAAATTCATGTGTTAAAATGCTAATCCTCAATGTGATGGTATTTGGAGATGGGGGCCTTTGTTAGTTAATTAGAGAATGATGGTAGAAGCTCCATGGTTGGGATTAGTGCACTTGTAAGAGACTTTCACCCTCCAGATTTGTGGGAAATAAATGTTTATTGATTAAGTGACACAGTCTAGGGTATTTGTTATAGTAGTTCAAGCTAACTAAGGCAGTGTTAAATCTTCCTTAAATGTTTGATAAAATTATCTAGTAAAATCATCTGAGCGTGGACACTTCCTTTGTCCAAAATTCAGTTCCTTTAATATTTATAGGGCTACTCAAATGATCTATATCATATTGGGTGAGTTGTTGTAGCTTGTGCTTTTAAAGGAATTGTTTAATTTTATTTATGTTGTGAAATTTATGTGTGTAGAATTGTTTAAGGTATTTCCTTATTATCCCTGAGATGTCTTTGGAGTCTGTAGTTCTTTTCTGATTTTCATTCCTGATTTAGAGGTTTGTTGATTTTATTGATCTTTTCAAAGAAACAACATTTTGCTTCATTGATTTTTCTCTTTTCATTTTCATTGATTTCATCTCTTTATTATTCCTTTTCTTCTGCTTGTTTTAGATTTATTTTGCCCTTTTTCTAGTTTCTTGAAACTAGAAATGAAAACAGATTATAATTTCGGAACTTTCCCACTTTTCTAATGTAAGCATTTAGTGCTATAAATTTCTCAGCACTGCTTTAGTTGTATCCTACAAATTTTTATATGCTGTAGTTTCATCTTTCACTCAGTTTGATATATTTTGTGGTTTCCCCTAAGAAATTCTGTTTCACTGATGAATTATTTAGAAGTGTGTTGTTTGGTTTCCAAGTGTTTGTAGATTTTCCTGTTATCTTTCTGTTATCAATATCTAGTTTGAGTTCATTGTGGACAGAAAACACATTATATATGATTTCAGTTCTCTTAAATTTGTTGAGGTTGTTTTTCATTTTTTATTGCCTGGGATACATTCTATCTTGGTACATATTTCATAGATTCTGAAAAAATGTGCATTCTGCTATTGTTGAGTAGGTATTCTATAAATGTCTATTAGTTGCTGTTACTTGATGGTATTGGTAAGCTCTT
>NW_020175670.1:9041200-9182656 GCF_003031525.2 Neophocaena asiaeorientalis asiaeorientalis
GCGGTATGTGGGCCTCTCACTGTTGTGGCCTCTCCTGCTGCGGAGCACAGGCTCCGGACGTGCAGGCTCAGCAGCCATGGCTCATGGGCCCAGTTGCTCCGTGGCATGTGGGATCTTCCTGGATCGGGGCATGAACCCGTGTCTCCTGCATCAGCAGGCGGACTCTCAACCACTGCGCCACCAGGGAAGCCCCCTGCTTTCTTTTGATTCATACATGCTTAGGATATTTTTCCCATCCTTTTACTTTCAGCTTTCCTAAGCTGTTATATTTGAAGTAAGTCTCTTTTAGATAGCATATATTTGTGTCATGCTTTTGACACACTCTGCCAATCTCTGCCTTTTAATGGATGTATTTAGATTATTTACATTTAACATAATTATTGTTATATTAGGGCTTAAGTCTGCCAATTTATTTTTTCTTTACCATTTGTTCTCTCTGCTTTTCATTTCTTTGTTTTCTCTTTCCTGCCTTCCTATGGTTACTTAAATGGTTTTTAGAATTCCATTTTGATTTATCTACAGTATTTTTGAATGTATCTCTGTGTTGCTTCTTTAATGGCTACTCTAAGTATTACATTATATATACATGACATAATAGTCTACTATTGTCGACATTTTATCAGTTTGAGTAAAATGTAGAAATTGTGTCTCCCTTTAGGTCTGTTTATCCCCCATCACTTATAATTGTTTTAAAATTTTTTTCCACATCCATTTAGAACCACATGAGACAGTGTTAAGAACGTTTGCTACAACTATTGAGTATAACTTAGAAAATTCAAGAGGAGAAAGAAATTCTACTGAACTAGCCTATATTTTTGCTCTTATCCTGTTCTTTCTTCTTTTATCATATTTCAAGATTATTTCTTTGTCATTTCCTCTCTTTTTAGAGAATTTTCTTTAGCCCTTCTTTTGAGGTAGGTCTGCTGGTGGCACATTCTCTTAGTTTTCCTTCATTTGATAATATCTTAATTTCTATCTGTTTCTGAATAATACCTTTATAGATTATAACATTCTGGTTTGAAATTTCTTTGCTTTCAGCTCTTGAAAAATGTGCTGTATCTTTTTGGGCTCTGTGATTTCTCATGAGAAATCTCTGTATTCTAGTTGGTTTGTTTTTTTTTTTTCCTATAAGTAAGATGTATTTTCTCTCTTGCTGCTTCCAAGTTGTTTTCTTTGTCTTTAGTTTTCCAAATTTGACTATGTGTCTTGGCATGGATTTCTTTGTGTTTTTATGCTGTTTGGGGTTTGCTTAACCTATTGTATTAGACAGTTATGTCTCTTTTAAAATTTGGGATAATTTCAGCTATTATTTCTTCAAATAATTTTCAGTCCTGCCTTCTTTCATCCCTCCTTCTAGGCCTCTGGTGACACAAATGTGAGATTTCTATTTAAAATCCTACATGTCTCTGGAACTGTGTTAATTTTGTTTCTATCTATTATTTGTATTAGGTAATTTCAATTGTTCTATCTTCAGTATAACTGATTCTTTCCTCTGTTCCTTCCATCGCTTTTGATCCATCCATTGAATTTTTGTTTCTTTCATTGCATTTTTCATTTCTAAAATTTCCGTTTGATTCTTTTTTGTAGGTTTTGTTTCTTTGCTGGCACTTTCTTTTCCTTTGCTGAGGCTTCCTATTTTTCCACTTGCTTCAGTCATGTCTGTTACTGCTCAAAGATTTTTATGAATGCTTTAAAACTTTTTTCAAATAATTCTCACATCTCTGTCATCTCAGTGTTAGAGTCTACTGGTTGTCTTTTTTTTTTTTCATTCAGTTTGAGATTTTCCTTGTTCTTGGTCTGGTGAAATTTTCTGTTGGAACCTGGACATTTTGTGTATCATGTTATAAGACTCTGGATCTTATTTAAGTCTATTGGTTTAGTGGGCTTCCTTTGATACCTCTCTGGCAAGGGAAGGGGAGACATTACCTGTTACTGCCAGATTTGGTGGAAATCCAGGTTCCCCACTTATCCTCTGTAACATCCAAGGAGGAGAAGAGTGCCAGTTACTTTTGGACAGGAATGGGAGTTCTGGCTGCACACTGGGCCTGATGCCACCCTGTCTGGGAGAGGCAAGAGGGCCTCACTGTTTCACAAATTACCTCCACTGACACTATGGAAAGGAGGTAGCCTCAATATTGCTGGCCATTGGTGAAAGTTCTTATTCTGCCTGGCCTCCTCTGACATTGCCCAGCAAGGAGGGGAAAGGGTTCTATGACACTATAAAAGATTTGCCTCCTTGTCTTCACCGACCATGGGGAGGCAAGGCTTATTATTGCACAGTGGATATGAAAGTCACAGCTCCCTACTGACCCTTTCTTGACACTACCTCAGGATGGGGTTTGAAGTAATTTGCTACAACAAGGTGAGGGTAGATGTCTAGACTTCCTACTCAGCTTTGCTGGCATGGGTAAGGGTGAGGCCTCATGTTTTTTTGTGATATTTGGCTTGAGTAGAGCAGTTATTATCAAAAAGTTTTCTGTCTTGCTAGGCTGCTCCGTTTCTGGTCCTTTGACTAAATGATTAGGCTTTACTTGGGGATATTTTTGTCTGCCCCTGTTGAAGTTTCCTGGAGTGCTGGCTCCTCCAGCTCCACATCTGGGGAATGTGAAGCAAAAAGCAAACCCAGGGAACTCACCACCACATTGTTTGAGTCCCACAGTCCCTAGCCAGTCTGCTTTATATTTTAGAGTTTCATTACATTATGTGCCCTTTGAATTTGATGGGCCACAATCTGGATACACACACTTCAGTCCTGGATTGCAGCTCTTGACTAAAATGTATCTTCTTTTTATTTTTATAATGTTAAAAAGAATAAGAAGAAATTGGAAATAAAAGGAAATGGCCACTCAATAGTTTAATGGGTTAAAAATAGTCTGAGAATTACTTGAATTAAACTAGCATAAATTGCTTATAAAGGGAAATTGAATCATCAAAAGTAGAATTTGAAAACTTTAGGAACTACTTAAAGAAATAATGAGACTTGTATCTTTGTGTCTAGCAATGACATGTAGCCATTTTCTGAGTATTTTTAATAAGATGAAAAGAATACATGAATATGTATATTATTACAGAGTAAATTACATTTTCTGTAATAGATATTGCATAAATGCTACCTAAAATTACTCCAGAGAAATAGAATTGTAGGTGGGAAATAACCATCAGTGATTTTCTCTGGCCCATTTTCAATTAAGAAACCTGTGAGTTTCTATTCAAACTGCTCTGAATAGCTCTTCAATGTGAAGCAAGTAGATGTGGGTTCTGAAATGATCTGCCCACAGATCATCAAAACAGTTCTTTTATTTATTTCACATATTTGGGTTGACTATGTTTTTTCTTTGGATGGAGAATATATCCTACAATTTTGTTGATATGTATCAGGTGAGTTGGAATCACAAGTAAGACTGAAGTTAAAATAGACTATAGGCCTTACTTCCCCATGATTCTGTCATAGGATGGAATAAAATTGGACTAGTAGTGTACTCTTCTCATAGCCATGAGAAACTTTCATTGTGTATTCTATAAGAACCTTTTCTAGCTAAGCAGCCTATTAAGCCTCAAGGAAAGTCATTGGAGTTTAAATACATGTGCAGACCTGCCCGTAAGATTGAGGTAAAACACAAACGTATTCAGTCATACTGCTAAATCAACCAATATTGAGAATTAATTGTAATCCCATTGGAAGATTACAGTACAATTCATTATGCCATTAAAACCCCATTTCACTTGCTGCAGAATAAATGCAGATATGATTATAACCTAACAACTGTGGGACTGTACATTACTAGTATGTGTCATTCTGAATGTGAAATATCCAACATCAAGCCTGATCTCCTATGCAGCAGATTTTTTCAGTGAATGTGGATACAGGCACACGTTTTCTTGTCTTTAGTTTATGTGGAAAATAATTATCTTGAATTATCTACGAATATATTAAAACATATTACTAAATTCTTCTGAATAGCTTCATGTATTTTTACTTGCTTTTATGCTCTCTGAGTTTATTGTACAAGTATCACTTGCATTTTCCATTTTTACCGTCAGTAGTAGTTTCTCACGTGAAAAGGATGTAGCAAGAATGTTCATTGTAGTTATACCTCACTAGAGTTAATATAGATCTCTTTATAATTATAAAATTCAAAAGGGATTTTGCATTGAGATCTAAGACCTTTCTGTAAGTTACAGAAATAAATATTATAAAATCATATGTGTAATTTAAAAATCTGATGATTGTTAATGCAAATTCTGTATCAGACTCTGTGATAAATGCTTTACAAATATGAACTCATTTAATTCCCTCAACCAGCCTCCATGATAAGGATTATTATCCCCATTTTAGAGAAAAGAAAATTGTGATGTGGAAAGATTAAATAATTGATCAAATAACAAGCAATTAGTATCTTATAACCTCCATATAGCACTCATCATTTTCTTTATTTTATTTAAAAAAAAAATTTTTGGCTGCTGCATGGCATGTGGGATCTTAGTTCCCCAGCGAAGAACTACATTGGAAGCACAGAGTCTTACCACTGGGCCACCTGTCTGTCAGGGAAGTCTGTCATTTAGTTTAAAAAACAATCTTTATCTAATTTTCTGGTATGGTTTTGGTCCTGACAATAGAGAAGGCTGGTCTCACTGGTGATTTGGCTCAGAAATGTACATCTACACTGGCATAGGATTCAAAAATGGAAGGCTGGGGGATAGATTCTGCTAAATGTAAGTGGATAGTTGGAGGTGTTTGGGATACTCCATGTGCCCAATTTCCAAACACTGGATCAGAATAGGTCTTTCTCTCTTTAAGAATTTTTAAATGGACAGAATCTTGCATAGGTGTGCAAGTAATAACTGCAAATATCCAAAAGGGGAGCATGGCTTAAAATATGCAAAGAAAAGGCATTCTTTTGAAAATATATATTTTTTAAAAAAAGCAAAGAAAATTTTAGAAAACATTTGAAGTAAAAGTGGACTCCAAACTAACAGGTAAAAGATGAGAAGAAATGGAATCAGACAGAGATGGGAAAGGAGAAAATGTAAAGGAAAAGAAGCAAATAAAAGTACAATTTCAAGAAGTAAAATCTGCAGTTGTGGCAATAAATAACAAAATGGTGCACTAGAAATGCAGCTCAGCAATGAACAAAGTAGTATTGAGAAGCTTAATATTGATGCAGAAATAAAGGAGAAAGCTGTGAGAATTATAAGAGCAATTGAGAAAAGAAATATACATTGTGTGGATGTTGGTTATGCCCAAAGAGAAAATCAGAGCAAGTTAAACTGAAGCCATTATCAAAGTCAAAATATCCCGGTCTACTGACCAAAACTCTCATCAGGCACAAAGCAAAATCAATGAAAAACTAACATCTAGACCTATCCTGTCTTTCTATTTCTATTATTTCGGTAGTATCATAAAAAAATCCTGCATCCAAGTAGATAAAAGAGATGTAACAAGCTAGTTGACTGCACACTTTTCATCAGTGCTAAATTTAAGGAGAAAATGTCTCACAGTCTAAAGAGTAATGGAGGAAAACATTTGTGATCCAAGAATTCTATACCCAATCAAGTTGTAATCATGAGCATAACCAAGGAGATTTAAATCTGGAAGGTCTATAATGAAATCCCTTTCATTATAATCTCAATAAATATTTTGTAAATGGTAATAAACTTAATTGAGATTATTTACTTAGAATTCTTAACAGGTATTTTTTAGGAGAGAGGAAAATCCTAAAGAAATAATTTGATGTTTTGAATGAATTCCTGAAAACAACCTCCAAATGACAGTTCATTCTGCTTAGTGAAAAGCAGAATGGGTCCTGAGCATCAGTGTTTTACCTCTACCAACACTGTTAGAGCTATTAAAATTTAACAAAGGATCAAGAGAATGAGGAGACACGTCACAGATTGGGAGAAAGTAGTTGCAAAAGACACATCTGGTAAAGGACTGTTATTCAAAATATAAGAAAAACAACTTAAGTTGAAAAATCAAAAATAAGAAAAACAACTCAATTTAAAAATGGGTAAAAGACCTTAACAGGCACCTCACGAAAAAAAAAAGAAAAAGAAAAAGAAAGAAATACAGATGGCAGATAATCATATTAAAAGGTGCTCCATATCATATATGATTAAGAGATAGCAAATCAAAACATGATACAACTGTACACCTATTAGAATGGCCGCAATCCAGCAGAGTGACAACACCAAATGCTGGGGATGATGTGGAAGCAACAAGAACTTTCATTTATTGCTGATGGAAATACAAACTAGCACAGCCACTTTGGAAGACAGTTTGGCAGTTCATTACAAAAAAACACACATATTCTCACCATATAATCCAGTGATCATGCTCCTTGGTATTTATTTATCCAAAGGAATTGAAAAATTATGTACACACAAAAACCTGCATATGGATATTTATAGCAGCTTTATTTATAATTGCCCAATTTGGAAGCAATCAAAAAGTCCTTCAGTAGGTGAATGGATAAGCAAACTGTGGCGCATCCAGACCATGGAATATTATTCTGTACTAAAAGGGAATTAGCTATCAGGCCATGAAAAGACATGGAGGAATCTTATATGCTTATTCTAAGTGAAAGAGGCCAATCTGAAAAGTCTATATATTGTATGACTCTAACTATGTGACATTCTGAAAAAAGTGCAACTAAAGATCAGTGGTTACCAGGGGTTAGAGGGGAGGGAGGGATGAAAAGGCAGAGCAAGGAGCTTTTTAGGACAGTGAAACTGTTATTTATGGTACTATAATGGTGGATACCTGTCATTATACATTTGTCAAAACCCATAAAATGTACCCCAAGAGTCAACTGTAATCTGAACTATGGGCTTTGGGTGATAATGATATGTCAATATGGATCCATTCATTGTAACAAATGTACTGTTTTCTTGTTCTCAGCAGCCTTTGAGCAAGTATTGAACTGAGTTGTTAGATATTAGGCCCACTCTTTATACAAATCAGAAAACTGAGAGTTAAGTTAGAGTTCCAGTTTCCTAAATCTCAATCCAATAATTTGTCAACAACTCTTGCAGCTACTTTTATGAAGAGACTTTATAGCATAAACCAGTATTTCTTCTCCCACTGTCATAGCACGTGGTATTATGTGAAACTTTGATGGTTTGCCTCCTAATTTTAACAAAAGTGTAAAAAGTAGTCTTACCACACTAAGCATATATGCATATGGAGTATCATCAGATGGAACACTAGCTGTGTAGGTCATGCAGCATCGTATAAGGCAAGGTAGCTAGAAAGACTGTGTGTTATAAAAATTCATAAAAACGTTTCTCATGAATATTCAAGAGAGCAAATATGGACAGAAAAAAGGAATACGATGCAAATTGTTGATTGTATGAAAATAACATGATGTGATAATTTAAAAATCATAACATAGCTAACTTTTGTTTAATATCTAATATGTGTTGGCCATTGTACAAAATGCTTTATGTACGTTATCTCATTTAACCTTCAAAGAAACTTTCTTCATTTTAGTATGAGAAACATCAAGATTTAGAAAGTTTAGAAAGTCATGAACCTTGGTCAAAATTGTTTAGTCTCCACTAATAAATAGTGGAGACTAAGATTAGATCCAGGCAGTCTGTGGATCATTTTATAGTCCTAGCAAGACACTGTTATAATTTAGCAGTGCTTATGGAGTAATGATTGATGACTCATTTAGTGGTTTTATTCTTTCAAATGTGCTGCCAAAATTTCTGTCCTTCAAATGTATGAGCACAAAAAATATAAACCATTCACATAGACTGAGAACTAGAAAAATCTCCAGTAGAGACATTGAGAGTCCAAAGGGAACTCTGCAGAATCAATTAAATGCTTGCTTTGGATCTGCAGGCCAGAGGTTCAGTTAGATTCACAGAAACCTGCACTAATAGGGGTTCTGCAAGGAAGACAGCTGGCAACTTTGATAGCAATGTTGAGACCCGAACAAGCCAATGCAGGCTGGTGGGTAAGAGTCAACCAGACTACTCACCTCTTTACAAACCACGTTCCAGCAACCTGCAGTAACGATTAGACAGCCACACTGCTGGGAAGCGGGCATTGTCAGCAGTAGAGAGAAATTAATGGAATGTGAATATGGCTGAAAAGAGTAAGAACAAATGCAACTACAAGTCTCTGCACGCAACCTACCACCACGTTAGAGAGTAGTGATTACCCAGTCCAATTCCATTTTACAACCACTTCAGTTTCTATGGAATCTGTTGCTCCCTTTCCAGCCGCTGTCACTGCCACTGCTTTCTCTCTGGCCCTCACCAACTCTCCCCTAGGTGCCTGTAACAGCTTTGAGTAGCCTCCCTGGCCCAAGTCTCTGCAGGTTCAGGTTCACGGTTGAGAGCACTGCCATAAGGCTCTTTCTATAGGACACATCCAAACTCATCCATCCTTAGGCTCCATCCACTACTCTCTCTATTTTATTGCAAAGCTTTGTATTCCTTTTTAGTTTTAGAAATAAGACTGATTGTCAAGCTTAATCTTCTGTAGGGCCCAAAAATAAAACCATAAATTAAGAGCTAAAATGGTTGAAGTAAAAGACCAGTTTAACTTCTAGCCCTCCTCTTCCTCTGTCTCACATCCCTGGTTGTGAGCAGCCCTGGAGGTCCTCTAAAGAATATTTGGACTCCAAAAAGCACAAGTTAAAATCCAATGATCTACAAGAAAATGTCCACACTTCTTAGCAAATGCAGAGTTTTCTTTGTTGGGCTCCTGTAGCCCATTTCTGATCTTCTCCCATCAGGTCTGTGGTTCAAACAACTCTGAACAACACGCAGCCACTGACCAGATCATTCAGTTTTCTGCCATTCTGGATTTATACGTGCGGTTCTCACTGCATAGGAGGTACTGCCGCAACTTCTTTTTATCTGTCAAGGAAACATCCAGAACTAATGCATACCCTCTCTGTAAAGCCTTCACCACATCTTAGCCAAACCTATCACTCTCTTCCCTCTGTTCCCACTGTACTTTGCACAATGTTCTCGACTTACTTTATTGTAATTATTGGTGTATATGGTTATACATTTGTCATACTTCGAGCTCCTCTGATTCAGAGATAGTGCCTTATTCTTCTTTTGACTATAGTATCTAGTACAGTGACTGGCAGACAAAAGATGGGAAATAAATGATTGTTATGTGAATTGAAATCTGAGCGCTTCTCTGAGATGTGGAACTTCTCAATAATTATGCAGCTAATTGTCAGCAGAGACAATATTACAATCCAAGTCCCCTGACAACCATGTCAATGACTGTGACAATACCACATAGCCTCCAAACTTTCCAAATGAATTTAGGAATATCCTGCCACTCCAATGTCATGTCACACAATTCATTTCCCCAACTGGATTCCTCTCACAGCAGCGTTTCTCCTACAGCTGCACTTAGAGTGAACATCTGAACACTGAGGAAGTTGAAAGTGAATTAGTTTGTCATGGTGTTGACAGACCAATTAATTACATCAACAAACTTTTACTATTCAAATATATTCGGTTGGCCAAAAAGTTCATTCGGGATTTTCTGTAAGATGTTATGGAAAAACCGGAACGAACTTTTTGGCCAACCTAATATATGCATTCTGCTAAGCATTATGGGTGAAACAAAGGAAATTGAGAATTCATACTTGTTTTCAAATAGGTCACTCTCTATTAGGGGAGATTAAATATATCCCCACATTACTTGTGTGATAAATACTGTTAGAATGATACCAACTTGTAGTCACAAGAGAGGGAGCTATTCCAATGCTAACGTTTTTCTAAGGAGACTTCCTGGCACAACTGGCATTTGAAGTTTGACCAGATGGCAGGAAGTACCTCAACATGCGAAAGGAACACAGAAAGATGACAGAATACCATAGAAGACCTGGAGGTATAAGAGTCAAATGTCTAAATTCCACTCCTTGGATTCTGGCTTGGCTAGATGGTGTCTTTGAGAACAGGACTGTATACACCGACATCTGTAGGAGACACGATATTTACTTGGTGCCCAGAGCACAGTAGATTATCAATAATAATTTATTGAATGACAAATCCAAGGAGTCTATAACACAGGCAGAATAGTACAGAAAGTCAAGAATGCCTAAATAGATCAGTAAATTCAGGAAATAGAAAATGATATCCATATAGGGCATGGAGCAGATGTTCAGAGGGCTCATAGCAGGAGGCAGATTGTAGAAAGGAGCTGACAGTAGACTCTTAGCAAATAGCTGAAATAGATATTTAAATTGATCTTGAGATGGTACATGTAAAGTCCTGCTATGTTTAAAGGATCAAATAAATTCATCAGGAAAAGTGTAGTTAGGAAGAGCTATGATCAGACTATTTAGATATTATAATCTGGAAAGTAGGTTGCATTACACTGGCTAACAGTATAATTAGATCTAAAAAATAATCTAAATTCCTATTAAAAAAAACTCTTTCCAATGACATGCATTATTTTTTTCGCCTTCTTTAGGTACAAAAGAATATTGCCCATTAAGGAATCCTTTGCTATACCCATTTTTAATGACAGGTGTGACCCTTTGTATTATTCTAAGAGTAAGTTCTTACAGCATGGATTATCTGGATTTTGTTCTTTGTTGTAGTTAAGGTACTCAGTGCATTGGATGTCCACCTCACCAACTCGCTTGTGACTTGGGCCTCTAATCAGGTACTAAAATTCTGTTAGGGGGATAAATATTGTTCATTATGACTTGGTCCTGAGAAAGTTAGGAGTATTCTGAATATGGCCTTCTTCACAATGGACTATTTCTGACACTGTTCTTTAATGCTGGTTGAGATGTGATTAACAATGACTGATTCAACAGTACTGATGTAAATGCGCCATTTTCGCTTCACTGATTTTCAATCAGTTGATATTCACACTCCTACTTATTAGCTATAATGAGCCAGAAATGGCTAATTTTCCTTCCAAAAAGCCAATGACTTTTCCCTACATTTGATTTCATGGGAGAAGTGATTACTTTTCTCTATGTCCACTCCTAGTTCTGATGTACATTTCTGGCAATTGAGAAATATTGTAAGGGAAGAAATACATTCAACAAAATTGAACAACTACTACTATGCTGCATATGGAAATTTATAGTATTGTATTTGTGAAATGACTTGATGTTCCAAAGTCATTAATTTTTCTCCCATTTTTCAAAGGATTCTGTTGCATGTTTATGTGCATGTGCAGGCACCTCCCCTCTTGCCACATATGCGCACACAACATACCCTACGTTTAATCAGCCTCCACTGTGGTCTCATTTGGAGACTCATTGCTCCTTCCTACAGAGGCACAAGGGAAATCTATTCATGCAAGAAGCCAAGGAATTGACACATTGTAGCTGACAGGAATTGTTAAAAAGCCCAGAATTCCAACTTAAATGGAAGCAGTAAGGAAATATTATAGAAAATACAATTTTCTGAGTTTCTTTTCACCACAGTGAATAAGGGAACTGAACAATATTGACTCCAGAACTATTTCCTGAAGAGAAAAATTTGTTTTAATTGGACAGCAGCTTGTGATATTACTGCCATTAAGAATTTTAATCAAAAATTGCATGACAGAGTGTCAGGTTAACACTACATATTTTGAGAAATGTGAAGACAAAACAAAGCCTAAGTTTTGTAGAATATTATGACAGAAGAGAGATGTTGTTCATAAACATGTGTTACCTACCATAACAGCTATTTTCTCAATTCTCAATCTTCCTTCACCACTATCTTATTTACTCATTTAAGAAGTAAATTCCAGGGTGGGAAAGGCAAGAAGAATAAATAGTAAGTCTTTCTTAGGAGGAGATTCTAGTCTAACGGGGAAGACATAAATTGTGCAAAACTTGTGGTGTGATAGTCAAGCCATAAGCTCAGGGTGTAATAATAATAGCAATAATAACAACAACAAATACTACTACCACTATATTTTATCAATTTTTCTGTTATTCAGTTTATTTTCTACCTTGAACCCTCATTCTCCCAGGGGGCAGAAATTAAATCTCAGCCAATTCTGTTAATTTTGAGCAATCTCCTTTATAGTTTTCCTTGTCTTTTCCTAGGATTGTGTTTAAGTTAGCAATGGATGAGAGGCATACTTAGTGCCATGACCTCGCGTAGTGCGTCCCTGGCTGTCATCTCTCCACCTTGTCATCTGGTGAGGCACTCTGACCCACCTGGTCTTGGTGGTTGGTGGAGGCAGATTGGTAGTGCATCCTCCTTGACCCTGCCTCAAGGCCTCTTGTCTTGGTCCCCACTGTTCTTTGTTCAAGATGCTCTTTACTCTCAGACACTTAGGACAGCATGCTCCTGTGACTGCCCTGGAATGGGTGGAGGCTCTACAAACCTGCCTGATGAATCCGCCAGGATACCATACTTGAGTACATATTCACAACAGTTCTGCTGTGAGGCTGGCTGCCTTTTCAGTTCCACCCAGGGGTGTGAAGTACAAGCCTTCCCTGTGGTCAAGCTTGCAGTCTATCTGGAGTTCCATTACCCCAAACCTAGCTGACTGAAGGAGCCTCCTATTAAGTAAGAGAAAATTCTAAGGTCTTGCTTCTCCACCAATTCTCATTTTTAGCCCAGAGATAATAACCTCCATCTACTTAGATGAGGGGAAGAAAGGATGGGAAGAGTGGCTCTCTCCTAAGTTTTCTGCCAAATCTGTTGTCTATGGTTTTAAGGTGTTATGGTCTTAGATACAGCCTTAGATTTTGATACTCAAACGTATCAAAAAAAATTTAACAAGTCCCCCCCCCTTTTTTTTTTTTAATAAACATTTCTTTGTTGGTTTCTCTCAGCATTCTTACTTAACATTGAGGACACAGATGTCACAGTCTAGTTTAATGGAGAAAATCATGGGGTCAAAATAAATTACCAGAACAAAAAAATTGATTAATATATCAAAATATCATTATGCCACATAGGTACAGGATGTGATAAGTATTATAATGGAAAATGCTGTGGTAATATAGAGGAGAAGGAGATATTGGCCAAGTGTTGATATATAAATTATATAAAAACTAACAATAAATACCTTCCCTCTGATCTCCTCTCCACTGAGAGTTTCTCCCATGGGAAATGTCTATGTTTATGGAGTCAGAGACAGATGATCGTTATTCACTTAAAAGCAAATAATAATGTGGTTTCCTACATCATAATTCTTACTCCTGGGGAGGTGTAATAAAGTCAGGTTAAATGTCCTATGTGTACAGAAATGTTGAAAAAAATAAATCTGGATATTTGTATAGAAAAGGGAGGGGGTTATTCCCCCTCCTCTACCAAAAAAAAAAAAAAATAGGAGAAAAACCTTTGTTTCTCATGGGAGATTTGGAAAGGACCTTGAGTTCTCATTCTAATCTTTTGAAATATAAATAAATTCTTCAAAGGGCCGGATAATCCCAATGTCTTAACCTTTGCACTTAGCAATGTGTCTAAGCTCCTGGACTTTCTTACCCCTTGAAATGTAAACACAGAGCTCCAGAATGAGTAATTCTCTTTTGAGTTCTCACTGTCAATATTGATGTAAATTACTTTCTAGGGCTTACTTTTAGTCCAGAACCCAAATTTTCAGAAAAAAATATAAGTTAAAATTAATTCTGTAACAATACAAAGATATTTTTTTCTATACCACACATCTTGGATACAAATGCATAGTGGATACACAGGAATGGTGTTTGGTATTCAGAGTTCATTCCATTCAAGCATATAAACCATCCTCAATTTCCAGAAATCTCAATTGCAGTAAGGTAATATTTATTTTTAAGAATCCATAAACAAAATCCCATGTATTTGTCTGCCCAATGACAGTGTCTTCCCTTAGTGCCAGCTTGAGCCAATATCCAGTTGAATGTTGGGTTTAAGAGGGTTCTGGGAAACCAGAGATAATTTCCTTTTGGAAGATTGAGTTTGGACTATGGCAAAACTAATTTTATTTTATTTCTTACTATACCTAATGTAAACTCTCATATAACCTTTATAAATGAAATATAACATTGCTAAAAACATTAGGTCAACACTTACACTGCGAATAAAGCTAGACTTCTGATTTTTACATCAATGATACTAGAAATGTTTTGAGGATAGACTTAAATGGTCACTGTTAAGACAGATTAATCTGACATCTCATAATAGAGTCCCCTTTCTGATACAACAAAAGGAGAAGCTCATTTTTCTTACCCTTCTCTTCATTTATCTACTTTGTCTTTGAGTGTTTCAGAAACACTCAAAGACAAAAATCATTAAAATAAGCAAAGTTTATCTTTTGAAAAGTTTAAAAAATATTGTTGAAATCCTTTAAGTTAGCACAAATGTTTGTTAATGTAAAATTCATTTAAAAAGTTGGAAGTTGAATTAAAAGTTAAAAATTGAGATTTTTACTGCTTGTTAAACTCACTTTTCAACTCAAAGAACCTTTCAGTCTTAAAACCTCTGAAACTTTGAAATCAATTTTTTTTTCTGTCTTTAACAGATCCTATCGCTTAATAGAAGCACAGTGACAAAGAAACCACCATACTATGACAACCATTAATGAGAATATAGACTAATTGAGACTATAGTCAAGTGGTTTGAATAAGATACTAAACAATAGGGACAATGTGTTTATTTTATTTTATTATTTTTTAATACATTTATTTATTTTTGGCTGTGTTGGGTCTTCGTTGCTGCACATGGGCTTTCTCTAGTTGTGGCGAGCGGGGGCTACTCTTCGTTGCAGTGCGTGAGCTTCTCATTGCGGTGGCTTCTCTTGTGGAGGAGCATGGGCTCTAGGCACGCGGGCTTCAGTAGTTGTGGCACAGGGGCTCAGTAGTTGTGTCTCACGGGCTATAGAGCTCAGGCTCAGTAGTTGTGACACATGGGCTTAGTTGCTCCGTGGCATGTGGGATCTTCCCGGACCAGAGCTAGAACCCATGTCCCCTGTATTGGCAAGTGGATTCTCAGCCACTGAGCCACCAGGGAAATCCCTATTTTATTTTATTTATTTTTTAATATTTATTGAAATACAGTTGACTTACAATGTTGTGTTAGTTTCAGGTGTACAGGAAAGTGATTCAGTTATACATATATATGTATAAATATATATATATTATTGTTTTACATTCTCTTCCATTATAGGTTATTACAAGATATTGAGTATAGTTCCCTGTGCTATAGAGTAGGTCCTCCTTGGTTATCTACTTTATATTTAGTAGTGTGTATATTTTAATCCCAAACTCCTAATTTATCCCTCTCCCTCTCCCCCCTTTGGTAACCATAAGTTTGTTCTCTATGTTTGTGAGTCTATTTCTGTTTTATATTTGTATCCTTTTTTTTTTTAGATTCCACATATAAGCGATATCATATGGTATTTGTCTTTCTCTGTCTGGCTTACTTCACTTAGTATGATAATCTCTAGATCCATCTATTTTGCTGCAAATTGCATTATTTCATTCTTTTTATGGCTGAGTAGTATTCCATTGTATATATGTACCACATCATCTTTATCCATTCATCTGTCGATGGACATTTAGGTTGCTTCCATATTTTGGCTATTGTAAATAGTGCTGCTGTGAACATTGGGGTGCATGTATCTTTTCGAATTATGTTTTTCTCTGGATATATGCCCAGGAGTGGGATTGCAGGATCGTATGGTAGCTCTGTTTTTAGTTTTTAAAGGAACCTCCATCCTGTTCTCCATAGTGGCTGTACCAAATTGTATTCATTTTAAGGCTGACTTAAGAGAACTTTAATAAGTTTGGATTTGCATTTTCTCATTTCTACTAGGTATTTAATAATACCTCACCTACCTCACCAGACTATTGTATAAATGAATAAAAGCAGAGGCATTCAAAAACTAAGGAATCCTATTAATACAAAATGAAGAAATTCCATTATGTTAATAAACTCTGAGTGTTTCTAAATTGCTTCAAGACATTTTCAGCATAACAGTATGTGACTGTCCTTTGTGTTGCTAAATGTGAAGGTGTGACTTGTAGTCTATGTGACTGCTTTGTATTTATTTAGAGGTACTCATAAAATATATGTATAAAAGAGCATACTCAAATTATCTGCACTTTTCTGAGGTGAATCCTGTTGAATGCTTCATCACAGGTGCATCAAATAGTTTTAGATAAAGATATCTACTTCTGCTAATTTGCTCAATCAAAAATATATAGAGGCAATCTAATGTAGCAAATGCACAAAAGGAAAAAACTAAATCTTATTTTTCCTAGGTTTTGTTTATTTGAATAAGCTATTTTTAATCTGTATTATTTTTGTTATCTAGGAAATCCGAATTTCCTTGAGCAGAACTGAACATACAAAAGGCAAAGATTTATAGTTGTGTCTTAGACTGTAGTTTTGATTTTCATGCATATACACTGTTTATTTCATATATATTTTTAAATTGAAGTATAGTTGATTTACAGTGCTGTGCCAGTCTCTGCTGTATAGCAGTGACTCAGTAATACATATAATCAGTAATACATATATATACATTCTTTTCTTACATTCTTTTCCATTATGGTTTATCCCAGGAGGTTGGATATACTTCCCTGTGCTATAGAGTAAGAACTTGTTGTTTATCTATTCTAAATGTAATAGTTGCATCTACCAACCCCAAACTCCAAGTCCATCCCTCTCCCTTCCCCCATCCCCCTTGGCAACCACAAGTGTGATTTCTGTGTCTGTGAGTCTGTTTCTGTTTTGCAGATAGGTCCATTTGTGCCATATTTTAGATTCCACATATAAGTGATATCATATGGTATTTGTCTTTCTCTTTCTGACTTACTTCACTTAGTGTGATAATTTCTAGTGGCATCCATGTTGCTGCAAATGGCATTATTTCATTCTTTTTTGATGGCTGAGTGGTATTCCATTATATATATATATATACTACTTCTTATGAAAGAAAGTGATGAATCAATTATCCACCAACACCAGGACAAATGGGCTCACATGATTTTACTGGTAGTGGGCAATAACTAGATAGGGAAAAATTAATGGGCGTGGTCACAGCTGGCTAAAAGTGAAGGGTAAGAGACAGAGACTCCTTCCTGGATAATGTGACATTTGAGAACTGGGCCTTGAAGGAAACATATGGGTGGTTGGAGGTAAAAGAAATAGAACAAGAAAAGGCAGAGGGATAGGACACTGCAGTATCTATTTGTTGAATGATGGGTACTTGGGTTTGTTGCAAAGGTTGGCAGAACATACCAATCCCCAAATATGCCACTTTGGTGTATTAATTATTTTGAGCTCTAGGCACTTGGAAAACATCAAATGCAAGGAGAAGCTTTCTCTTAACTCCCCTTATCTGCCTAAAGACAGATCCTCCAAAAGAAACTCAATTGTCATAGATTCCTTCCCTGGGAGCTTCATCAACAAGGAAAGATTAACTCTTATCCCAGGTGAAGACACTAGAATTTGACACCACACCCAGACAAACTTTGTCACAAACTGTATCTCCCATCTTTTCTTCTGAGGGCCAATTCATCTTTCCTACAAATCATCTACTCTTCCCTAAGAGGCTAACATTCCCCTCCCTTTTCCCTATTAAGATGGTATTTAAGCCTGAATTCTAAGCCTCCTCTTTGAGTTGCCCATTTTCCCCTGGATATCTCATGTATCTGAGGTGTACATGTTAATAAACTTCTGTTTTTCATCATGTTAATTTCCCTTTTTATCATGGAGGTCTCTTCTGAGAAGTCAAAAGGGTAGAAGGAAAATTACTTTTCCTTCCCTACAAGTGTAAAACAAGGCAGGTGCAAGAAAGTGAGTGAGGAAGCTGGATTGTGGAATGCAGTCAGATTATGGAGAAACTTGCATATTGGGTAAAGAATTTGGACTTTATCCCACAGATAATGGAGAGTCAATGGCAACCTTTAATAATAGAGGTGGCCTAAGTAGTCAGGAATCAGGAAAACTAATCTGTCAACATAGTACAAGAATTTAGCTGAAGCATAGATTAGAAACAGTTGAGAAAATATTGCAATCATACAGGTGGTTACATCCTAAGGCATAATGCATGGGATGTTATTTGGCAGATGAATACGGGGATAAGGTCATTAAACCTAAAGGACTTGGTGACTCTATGGGATATGTGAAGGAAGAGCCAAAGGCAACTGTAGGTGGTAAATAATGTCAAGGACTGTAGCTACTAGGACATACAGTTAGCACCCAATAAATACCAGTTTAAATCTATATGTAATGTGTTAATGATAGAGATTATACTTTTCTTGAAGCAAGGGATTCTGGAAACATGGTAAACTGATGATTACTTGGTTCCCTTTTCCTCTACTCCCAACACCAAACTTCTTGTCCTGCTTGATTCAAGCAGCTGCTGGCATGGAGTCAGGATGTAATTAAGACCTTGGACTGCATTGGGGGGTAAGGGAAGGTCAGGTAGGGAGAATTTCCAGGACTTCTTCTCTTGGGGACTGACTACCTCACTAAAAAGCACATAATATATATGAATACATAGAGAATAAAAATCTAAGGTCTAAAAATGTTGAAAAGAAGCTAAAAAGGTAATAATGAATAATAAAGTAAAAGTTGAAAATTGTACAGGAGACAGAGGATGTACTAGTTATTTTAATGAATTCTAGAGTTTTAATAGCAAACGATGAAAACAAATGAGCAAACAGTGATAGACTTCTCATGACCTGATAGTTGATCCTTGGGAGATATAAGCTTTTTTCTGCGGGTTGTATACTATGGAAAACACATATTACACATATATGCTTAAAAAGGAAACTGTTATCAAGAGCCCTGCAGAAATACAGAATCATCCTGAAACATCAATAAAGTAGTTGTAATAGAAGCCAAATTTTCAGAAGATTCAAGAGTGAATGGATGATTAAGAAGTTAATTTAATGTCATTTTTCTATTTGTGAGAATATTTGGTGATGAAAGAGAAAGGGAGGAAAAGAGCTCAGCAGTGTAGCAGAATTGAGGAGAAATTTTGTGGATGTTTGTTGTTATAGTACAGGGAGACCTGGACATATTTGTAAGCTACAGTTAATATAGAAAATAGAAGCAATGAAAATATACATTGAAGATGCAAGACATGAAGGGAAAATTGATGGAACTGTTAGTGGAGCTATTTGGAACTGGGCCTTTCATTATGCATGATAAAAATCTATGTAGTGGTTTATAGTCCCACCGTGAGCCCTGTGAGGGCAGAGGCCACATCTTTCTTGGTCCCATCCATACTCAGTGCTCAGTTCAGACTACCATATTCTCAAACAAATACTTGATAACTTAATAAATGGATACAAAACATAGAAAACATAGTCAGAAGTTTTAGCCTTATAAGGAAGGAAAACTACAGTAAGCATAAATTTAGAGTGAAATGACTGAAGACTTTGCAATGAATCAGTCAAGAAGGAAAACTTTCAAGTGGAAAGACGGGATTGTCTCTCATATTAATAAGATGGAAAGGAGTGAGGGATAAATTGGGAGATTGGGATTGACATATACACACTAGTATATATAAAATAGATAACTAATATGGACCCACTGTATAGCACAGGGAACTCTCTCTATTCAGTACTCTGTAATGGCCTATATGGGAAAAGAATCTAAACAAGAGTTGATATATGTATATGTATAACTGATTCACTTTGCTGTGCAACAGAAACTAACACAACACTTTAAATCAACTATACTCCAATAAAAACTTTTTAAAAATAAAATAAAAAAATAAGATGGGAGAAGAAATTGGTCTTTATGGATGGTTTGGGCTTCAAAAGGAAAGATATTGTAGAGCAGAGGTTTAAAGTAAACACTTTGGAGTCAGCCGTAGGTATATGTGAATCCAAGATCCGACCATTATAAATTATATGATGTTAAACAAATTAAAATAATTTTTAAAATAAATTTATTTATTTTATTTTTGGTTGCGTTGGGTCTTTGCTGCTGCACGTGGGCTTTCTCTAGTTGCGGTGAGCAGGGGCTACTCTTTGTTGCAGTGCGTGGGCTTCTCATTGCAGTGGCTCCTCTTGTTGCGGAGCGTGGGCTCTAGGTGCACAGGCTTCAGTAGTTGTGGGTCGCGGGCTTAGTTGCTCTGTGGCACGTGGGATCTTCTGGACCAGGGCTAGAACCCATGTCCCCTGCATTGGCAGGTGGATTCTTAACCACTGTGCTACTGGGGAAGTCCGCAAATTAATAATTTATATACACTTCCATTTCCTCATTTCTTAATGAGAAAATAATACCTACTTCACAGAGTGATTTAAGGACTAAATGTGATATTAGAGATAAATCACCAGCCCAAGCCTGTCACTTAGCAAGCACCATGCCCATTATAAGGTTTAGGTTTCATTGAGCAATTATATAGGACGATGACAGTTAAAGGGGAGCCAAGAAGAAGCTGAAGACTGACACACTCTGTTCCCTGACTCCCAGGCAGGGCTTTGCCGGAAGTCTCGTCATCAGAAACCATGTCAGTCTGAACCTGACAGCCTGACTTCCGAACCTGGCTCTGCCACTTATCAGCTATGTGGCCTTTGGAAATGCACTTATCTGGGCCTCGGTTTAGTCATCTTTAAAATAGGTTTAGGGCTTCCCTGGTGAAGCAGTGGTTAAGAATCCGCCGGCCAATGCAGGAGACATGCTTTTGAGCTCTGGTCCAGGAAGATCCCACATGCACCGGAGCAACTAAACCCTAGTGCCACAACTACTGAGCCTGTGCTCTAGAGCCCGAGAGCCACAACTACTGAGCTCACGTGCCACAACTACTGAAGCCCGCGTGCCTAGAACCTGTGCTCCACAACAAGAGAAGCCATGGCAGTGAGAAGCCCGCGCACCGCAACGAAGAGTAGCCCCCACTCACCACAACTGTAAGAGAGCCCACGTGCAGCAACCAAGACCCAATGCAGCCAAAAAAAATAAATAAATTTTAAAAGTTTAAAATAGGTATAATGAGAATATCTAACTTAAAGAGTTGCTTCAAAGACTAAGTGAGTTAATGTATGTGAAACAGTATCTGGCATGTAGAAAGTGTGTAAATAAAATTAAAGTTAGGAGAAGGAAAGAACACTCAGGGATTTTAGGAATGGGATCCAGGCATTTGCTTATGAGAGAAGGCAGGTAGAGTGAGAAAGAGAAATGGAACAGGTGAGGGAGAAGTACAAGATGAGGAAGGACAAAAGAAAGTGTGACAAATGAACATAAAAATAAAGAAAACAGAAATGTGAAAGCTCATTTTGAGATTGGCTCAAACAAATATTTTCATTACATAATCTGAGGCCAGACTGGGCACACGTCCTGGGAACCCAATAATAAAATACAATTCCATTATCTTTAAAATTATATTAAAAAGTAAACAAAACATTTTTGCTGTTTTCTCAATTTTTCTCCCATATCTCTTGTTCTAATTTACTCTCATTAACAGATTTGGGGGTGTGGAGGGCATGGTTTTATATTTTTATTGGCATCTGTGACTAAAATATGTACTGTTAATTTGAACTTTGAAGAATTGACAACACATTTTTCTTTTAACATGTCTCAACTGGAGCTTTTCAGTGCTTTTATAAGCTGGAAATAACAGAAACCTTTTACCGTGGTGGATTCCAGTTAAATTTTAAAACAGGTGTACTTAACCTGAAATATTGAAAAGTTGAAATACTAGCATAAATATGACTGGACGTGTTCTATTCTCTGTAAAAATGCAGAGTTCAAGAAAGTGAGATTGTCCATTTTTATATTCAATTCTTATTCATATGGAAATTATATATAGTCTAGAAATATGAGGAGAAAATGACAGATACTTATAGATAGCCCAAGATCTTGAAACTTAACTTCTTGATCCCTATTGATCTGGAATGGCTTCCCATTGTAGGCCTAAATATATAAGATATAGAGAACTGAATAATAATACTAATAATAAAATTTAGTATTATATATAATATATGAAACGATTATATATTTTTAGTTGCCCATGAAATACAAACATGTCTTAAAATCCCTCAATTAGAAAAGTACTGATGGCAATCTCAGATCCTATCACAATAAAACCTCATATTAGTGACAAAAATACAAAACAGTAACTCCAACCACTAAGAATTTAAACTCTTTCCTAAATAATTCTTTGTCAAAGAGGAATTCCAATAAAATGTCAAAGTTATGATAATTAAAACACCACATATCAGAACCTGTAGGAGTAAACCAAAATCATACTTACAGTAGTAAAATAAAGTGCAACTGTAATTTTTATCACCAAATGAGAAAATAAAGAGATTGAGGATCTTCTCTTGTAGCATTGAATAAATGCCAACAAAACAAATCTGTAGAATGTACAAGAGATTAATGAATGCCCCAAACCCCAGATTTTATGAATAAGAAAAAAGTACAATCGTGATTTATTTAAAACAAAAAGTGCATTGATAAGTTGAAATTTTCTGATTTGAAGCCAGCAGGCTGAATTGCTTCATAATTATGAGTCTGGAAATGTAGAGGGACATCACTGACTATTAGTAGTGGTTTGCTTGTGGTGGAACTTGGGGGCAAATGTGCACCAGAAGTCACCAATAGGGCTATTAGTCATGCTGCTAAGAAGGGAAAGCACAGGCAGTTCAGCCCTGTGCATTCCCCTCTCCATATCAGGCAAGAGGGGGAATCAGTATTTGCTGCCTCCAGGCAGTACAATTAGTATAAAAACTTAGACTGGGAGACAAAGATATTCTGGATCAATAGGAAGCACAAAAAATTGAATATCCCAATTAGAGTACATTCTAGTCATCTCCCAAGCTCACTGTAAGGCTAGAAACCTTGTCTAAAATGGCTACAAACTGGTCACAGCACAATATCTGCTGCAGACACTAGAAAATCACTGCTCCTAACTGTAGTTATCACTGCCACCTCATCTGCTCCCCATCTGTGACACTGGTGACCAGGAACTAGAGATGGAGCCAAGTGCTCCAAGTATTCATGATTTCCAGAATTGCTTCTCAGCCAACAAAGCTTCAGTAAATGGCTTCCATCTCATCTCTGAATCCCAAATTCACATGAGTATATCTTGACTCTAATCCTTTACTGGAAAGGAGTCTCAAAAATGTAGTTTTTAGCTTTCTAACCACTGCTAATAAAAACAGGTTGAAATGAAGTCTGAGCAAGTCTATTCAAGTGTCTGCCACAAGCAAAATACAAAACTGCATCCGCAATCTGATTTCAAAGTCCAAGGAAGAAAGAGAGAAAGAAAGTATATCAAAGTTTAACTAGTGGTTATACCTGAATATTAAAATAAAGGATGATTTTACTTTCTTCCTTTGAATATTTATCTAATATTAAATTGACTAAAATAAGAATATGACACTTGTTTTAATTTTTAAGACACATATACATTGTACCTGTGTAGTAAAGAATTTTTCTTGTCCATAGAGAGGACTGACCTGGTTCCTAGAGTTAACCTCTACAGCCTTGGAATTTCCAGAGTGATAGAATTTTCTTTATTTTTCATGATAAGCCCCTAGTACCACATCTGATAATCTGATACTTAATGCTAACAAGGTAATGCATGGTGGGCCACTCTGGCCACTTGACATTATACTAATCTCCAGGGGAGGGGGCACTGGGATTGAGTTCAGCCATATGGGAAATCATCCAATCAGTCATGACTACTTAATGAAACCCCAATAAAAACTCTGGACTTCAAAGCTCTAGTGAACTTCCTTGGTTGGCAATATTCCCTGCATGTTGTCACACATCAATACCAATAGGGTAATGTGTCCTGAGGAGAACAGAAGAAGCTTGGCATCTGCTACTCTCCTGGACTCTGACATGTGTGTCTCTTTCTTTGGCTGATCTGAATATATCCCTTCTCTGTAACAAACTATAACCATGAGTATAATAGCTTTTGATGTATTCCATAAGTCCTGTGAATTATCAAACCTGAAGGCAGTTTGGGAAACTTGAACTTCCACTTCATGCTAAAAGTGAGGGCAGTCTTGTGGAAGACTGTGCCCTCAGGCCTCGCAATTTGGCTAACTCCAGATAGCACCAGGAGTCTTTATGGAAACCATAGAAATTGAGTCTGGCTAACATAGGCAGAAAAGTCTTACTGGAAATGTATCTGGTAGCTCAAAGAACCTATAGATTCTAAAGCCAAGAAAAAAACTGAAAATGGAGCAAGGGAATTTAGCTCTGAAAACAGCCTTTCTTGGCCACTCCATGTAAAAAGCTCCCCATCACTCTCTATCATCTTACAGTGCTACATACTATTTATATAGCTTTCTATATACTATTTATATAGTTTTCTCTCACTTTCTCTCTCTCTCTCTCTCTCACTATATCTCAGGCTTAATGAAAATCTGGGCTTTCTTTTTCTTGTTCATTTCTATTTCCCTAGCACCTAGCACCTAGCTTAACCCAAAGTAGATATTCAGATATAATTTATTGAATGAATGAATGCGTAAATGACTGGAAAATGAATACATTAGCAGAGTTGCAGCCAGAATTATTTCTAGTAATAGTTTGGTTATAATATTGTTGGTACAGTTGTCAGACACTGATACCACCACACTGGACGTTTGATTCCAACACAATGAATTTTCAAGTTTCCCTGATACACTGCATTACTTTCTTCCTTCCAGTACCTGGTTGAGGCAGCATCCACGTGGCCTTGCTCTGGGCATTTGTTTGTATTTCATTCAGAGACTGAAGAGAACAAGTACCTGGTTTTTGTGACTCACAAAATAGCAGAGATCCCAGAAAGACAAAGGAAATCGAGTGATGATTGGCAAAGAAATCCAACAAATGTCTAATACAATGCTACTTAAAGTAAAATGGCCTTCTCTAGTAATTACCTATATTTGTCCCCATCCAAAATAGAATACTAACACATTTTAATTTTCTCTTTTCTTCTCTGCTTACTGTTACTCCCAAATTACATGCTGATATAAACTGGAATTTTAGTTCCAGATCACTATTTTTAAAGAAATAATTTTACTACACAGTAATTTTTAGATTTAAAAATAAATTTTATAAATTTATGTGCTAATTATTACTTCATTCTTTCTGGACTTTTAAAAATTCTTCCTGGCCCATAGGCTCCTGGCTCTGCTTTCATAGATGGTCTATGAGTAGTGAACTCTTTGAGTCCATTGATGTCCATAAACATCTTTATTTCATCCTTACTGTGTGTGATAGTTTGGTTAAGTATGCTGTTCCAGGCCCAACATTATTTTCCTCTAATATTTTATTATATTGCTTTATTGTCTTGGTTGTATTCATTGTTTCTGATGAGAAGTTTGATGTTCAGCAGATTCTTTTGCAGGTGTAATACTTTGTTGCTTTCTGACAGCTTTTAGGATATATTTTTAATTCTAAGTTTTTACTACAATGTTCCCAGTGTATTTTTCTTTGTTTGTCTTGTTTTTATTTTTATTTTTTTCAATCTGAGGACTTAATATATAGGCCTGGAAGACTGTAGGCTATTTCTTTTTCTTTTCAATACTGCCACTCCTCTAAATTTTCTATTTATTTCTCTCTTTCTTCTTCCTGTCTCTCTGTAATTCTTATTAGTCAGATATTGGGTCTTCTATTTCTTTAAACTTCTTCTATCTTTATTTATTTTTCCTCTTGTGCTGATTTCTGGCATAATTCACCAGTTATATCTGTTAACTGTGTCTATTCTACTAGTTAGTCCATTTTTCTTTTCTTTCAAAGCATAGATTGAAAAGAAATGGCCACAGAATCTTCCTCTCCTTGTTTCAATTACAGTAGTCCCCCCTTATCTGTGGTTTCACTATCCATGGTTTCAGTTACCCGCTGTCAACCACAGTCCAAAAACATTAAATGGAAAATTCCAGAAATTAACAATTCATGTTTTAAATTACATCCCGTTCCAAGTAGCATGATGAAATCTTGCACCATCCAGCTCAGTTTCACCTAGGACATGTATCATCCCTTTTCCCATATCCACACTGTATATACTACTTACCCATTAGTATTAAAAAAGCATGGTATATTTAGGGTTTGGTACAATCCATCTTTTCAGGCATCCACTGCATATACTGCAGGTATACCACTCTCTTACTAACACAGATTTTGGCTATATGACTTGCTTTGGAGAACTGAACAATAGAAAAGGCAACATAAACAGAGTTTTGAAAAGTGTTTGTCCACTTCAGAACCTTGAGACCAATGTAACGGAGCATAAGTTAGTTTGCTTAAGGATGGCAAACCATGTAAAGGATAATTAAAGTGTGCTAGTTAACTACACACTAATCACCAGAAACGTGAGTGAGGTCCTACAAGACCATTCTACCATGACAAATGTATCAACTGCCCCTAGACACGTGAGAAAGCCCAGCAAAAATCAATCTATATATAAAACACCACCCAACTGATCCAGAAAATCCTGAGATAAGAAAAATGGTCATGGCTGAAAGCTACTAAGTTTGGGGATGGGTTGTCTAGTAGGAATAAATAAGTGATACAAAAATTGGTGCCAATCAAAACCAGATTGTTTTTTATTCCTTGCCTGTGGTGTGACTTGTTGCAGGATAGAGCAAAAACATCATGGCAGAGAGTCACTGGCAGAGAGTCTCAGTTCCTATGTTTGTTCTAACTAGGAGAGATCAGAAATTCAAAATTACTTGAAGTGCTGGGATCTTTTGTTCTATTTTCTTCTTTTGTCTTTTTCTCTTTCTTTTATTCCTTTTTAAAATCATATCCATTTACCATAATTATAAAATACTGCCGTAAATTTTCAAGTACTTGACAAAAATAGATTTCTTTTATTTGCAAAATTATTTCTTTTTTTTCCTTCCTCCACTCATTTAAAAAAATAAAACAATAAATCTACAAGAATAATATTTAAAAGCACTATTTTTTATAAAAGTTTAATGCTAAACAAAGTATTAAAGTATTTTTTAAGATTTCCCAACTGAACATGCTTTTAGTTTATTATGTATTGATTGAAGCAACATGATTTAATAAGAAATATGATTTGGTCCTGTTTAATATTTTACCCATGGCTCTGAATCATTTGTCAATACCACTGCACAGAATAAAACTTACTTATCTATGTTGTATTAGCAGGGTTCTCTTGAGAAATAGAACCAATATAATATAAATTAATTAATTATAAGGAATTGGTTCATGTGATCATGGGGGCTTATAAATCCCAAGATCTGCAGGGTGAGCTGGCAAGCTGGAGACCCAGGAGAACCTCAGTAGTGTAGTTCTAGTTCAAGTCCAAAGGCCTGAGAACCAGGAGAACTGACGGTATAGTTCCAGTCTGAAGGAAGATCAGCAGTCTTGAGACCCTAGGAAGAGCCGATGTTTCTGTTTGAGTGAAAAGTGGGAAAAAGCCAACGTCAAGCTCAAAAGCAGTCAGACAGAAGGAATTCTCTCTTACTCAAGGGAGGACCAGATTTTTGTTCTATTCAGGCCTTCAGATGATTGCATCAGGCCCATCCACATTAGGAAAGGCAACCTGCTTTCCTGTCTACAGATTCAGATGTTAATCTCATCCCAAAACACCCTCACAGGAATACCCAGAATAATGTTTGACTAAATATTTGGCCATTCCATAGCCCAGTGAAAATGACACATAAAATTAACCATCACACATGTAAATTATTTGTAGATAGGTAAACAGATTAAAAAAACTCACAAGGATACTTAAACCTTTGATACTAGTCAGTTTCTTCCATCTTGTGCTGAGTCTTGGAAGTTTGAAACATGCTTCTCTAAGTTTCTTCGTTCATTCTTTTCTATTCTAATTGATCCTATTCCTTGCCATGACCCTTCATCATGGAGATGAATGCAATCCTTCAGACCCCTTTGACATAACCAAAGCCCTAGTTTCGGATCTGAGATTATCACTAGGATATTTATGTGGATGGCATTTTCTAGAACTTCTGACCAATTAGCTTTACTTGAATGGTGAAAATAATGGGAGATGGACGACTCCAGGTACTTTTATCCAACAGTGTAATCCAATGAAAAATACAATGTGAGATGACATATTCTTTTTCATTGGCATTTTATTCATCCTTGTCCATCAATTATAGCCAGAAATTGGATGGCGAAATTGAGAAATACTTGATTTTAAGAGACATTTGAATATGGGAGAACTAGAAATAAATGCCAAAGAAATTGGACATTAGATCAAATTCTAAGTAATGGCACCATCTAAAGGCCTAAATCAAATCTACATTACCTATTGATTCCTGCTCTCTGAACAGAAGGAAAAACATTTTTTGGCAATAATAAAAAGTGGAACTTTATAAACTATAATAGTTGTTGGAAAATGACAATTGATGTTTACATGTCTATAAATTACTGCTCTTTTTTCTCATCTCCATGAAGAGAGATTATTTTAATAATTTTTTTTAAAGTATTGCCAGGCTCTGTGAAAAGCCCATGAAATAAATACATGGATACATGAGTGTTTTTGAAGTTAAATACTCAAGGTCTAGTAGAGAAATAAACAATAAACTGTTAAGTTTTATGTACTAAGTTTTATAAAACATATGTTGACAAAATGCCATGGGGTCACTAAGGGGAAGAGTCTTAATTCTGCCTGGGACATTGGGAAAGTATTCCCAGAGGAGGTAACATTTTATTTGGTTCTTGAAAGAGACGTAGTTTCCAGCCAAAGAAGAGACAGACGTTCTTGGCATAAAAGCAAAAATCTAAAGGCATCAAAGGCTGACCAAGCAGAGGTGTTCAGGGTGTTACAGCAAGTTCAATATGACTACAGAGCAGAGTTCATGGTTTGAAGCTTCAGAAAATGCGGATGTAAAAGTCAGGTGGGGCCTCTCTGTACCTGATGCCTTTTAATCCACATTAAACAGTTCAAACTTAATCTTTGAGCCACTGGCAAGCCACAGATATGTTTAATAACTTTACTGTGTTTTAAATTAGCTCGTGCTCATTTAAAAAATTAGAACATTCATAATATATACCTAGGAAAATAAAATCACCAATTTTCTAAACCACCCAGGGATAAGTATTAACAATATTTGTGGGCAATTTTTCCAGGCTTTTCCATATAAATACACACACACACAAGCACACACACAAGCATAAAACACATGTAGTGTTTTGTCTCTAGCTTTTTCTACTTATAAACATATTGAATATATATCTCCAATTTAATGAGTAGAGTTGCACATTATTGTTTCTTAAAAGGTACATGATGCTCTATAAGTGATGGATATTATGATTATTGTCAACTGTAGACCTTTAAGAAGAGCAGTGACATTATCCAACTTGATTTTTAGAGAGGTGACTCTGACAAGGATGGGGAAGACCAGTTTGGGTGAGTGAGAAAATGGTGGTAGAACCACCCATTTTGTTGCTATAAGAATGTACTAGATGATTGAAGATGAAGACTGGGAGTAATGTAGGGACCAGGAAATTAGGGAAGAGAAGCTAAATCTAAGAGATATGTCAAAGGTAGAATTCACTCTACTTGAACCTAATTGGTTCCAATTGGGGGTAGGCAACAAAGGGTTACATGGCAGGCCTGGGTTCCTCAAACCCTGCACATTCAAGAGAAAAGCACATCTTCAGAACTAACCCTTGGTCAGCTCCTAAGCCCTTGGATTACTCTGCCCAAGAAGAGTTTTTTTGTTTGCCTGAAACCTTATGTTTTTGCTGAGGTTGGGTGGACACGGGGAGTAGGGATGGGGTGCTGGAGTCAAAGTAGCTGCATACTTACATCACTGACCCCCAGTAAGAGCCCTGGACACCATGACCAGGATGAGCTTTCATAGTTAACAACACTTTTCACAATGTTGTCGCACACTGTTGGGAGAATTAAGTGCATTCTGTGCTACTTCACTGGAAGAGGAGACTTGGAAATGTGTTTTTGGTTTCTCCTGAACTTCAGCCAAGTGCATTTTCCCTTTTCTGATTTTAATCTATATCATTTTACTGTGATAAACCATAACTAATGTATAATCACTTTTCTGAGACCTGTATGTCCTTTTAGCAAATCTTGGAGCCTGTGAGTGACCTTGGAGACCCTGACACAGAGGGTGATTGAGAGTTCAGAGTCATTTCTCTTGGGAAACCAAGGGAAATAGGTGCCATTAACTAAAATGGGAATCATAGGCAAAATAGCAAATGTAGTTTGTGAAAATGAGGATAAAGAGTTCGGTATTAACCATGGTATTAAAATTGTTAAAGTTGAAGGAGAAGAACCATAGTACTCAAAAGAAAATGAATAAATTTAAAATTTTTGATTATATGCAGTCAAATACAACATGTAATTACACATCAGATCAAGATATGGAACACTTCCATTGCTCCATAAACTTTCCCTGTAACCACAGGTTAGTTTAGAATCATGCAGTATATACTCTTTATGACCACCTTCTTTTGCTCAACATTATGTCCAAGAGATTCATCCATATCTTTATGTGTATGGGTAACTTGTTCCTTTTTATTTCTGAGTGCTATTACAATGTAAGAATAAATGATAAACAATCTTGTGTTAGGCTAAATAATGGCCACCCAATGATATCTGTGTTCTAATACCTAGAACCTGTGATACGTTACCTTACATTCAAGAGAGACTTTGCAGATGTGATTGAGTGAAGGAGCTTGAGCTGAGAGATTATTCTGCATTATTCTGGTGGGTCCCATGTAATCACAAAGATCCTTATAAGAGCGAAGTGGGAGGTGAAAATAAGGACAAGTTGATGTGATGATGAAAGCAAGGATTTAAGTGACATAACCAAGAGACAAAGAATGTTACAGCCTCTAGAAGCTGACTCTCTTTTGGAACCTCCAGAAGGAAACAGCCCTATTGATACCTTGGTTAGCCCTAAATGACTCATTATCTCATTCTTTTTGGTAATTTGTTGTGATACTGAATGCATTCTTCTGTTAGTGGACATTAAGGCTATTTCAACTTTGGGACAATAATGAATAACATTGCTATGAGCACTTTGGCATGATGCTTTTTGCAGAAAAATGTGTTTATCTTGAGAGGGAAGAATAGGAATAAAATTTCTGGGTCATAAAATGGTTGTATGATTATGCTATTAGAAACTGATAATTTTCAAAAGTAGTTTTACCATTTTACATTCTCACCAGTTGTTCTACATTTCCATGAATATTTGATAGTTTTAGGGTTTTTTTTAATTTTACATATTTTGATAGATATATAGCAATATTTCTTTATGGTTTTAACTTGCACTTCTCTGACGGCCAATGTTTGTGAACACATTTTCATTTGTGTATTGACCATTTGGCTATCATTTTGAGATTTCGATGAAAACCATAGACTGCCTAGAAAAAAAGCACACATGTAAATGTAAAACACTGTCCACATTATTTCAGGGATTCACGGAACACTGAAAACCTTCATTCCTTGGACTCTTGGCCAACACTTGACCTTGACTGATGCTGTTTTTTCCAGCTTCACCTCTCCTCACCCTGCCTCACACCTTGTGTGCTAGCAATCTTGAATACCTTGAAGTGTCTTGCCTGATTTGGCTGTATCTTATCTCCATTCCTTTGAAATGCCCTACCTCCTTCAGACCCCAGTTTCCATAGCCCTAGTATCCATTTTACACTTAGCTCACTAACTCACTGATTTTCTCCTCTAGGGAGTTTTCCTTGATCCTCCCAGTCTCTTCTTTATCAGCTATCTCCTAATGCCCCATCCCTCTTTTTTTTTTTTTTAAACCAAACTTACTATATTCTAAAATTACCTGTTTGCATGAATCTCTACATTTTTAACACCTTGAAGTCAGTGACTCAGTCATATGTTGAACAGAGTGTAAAGCTTATGGTTGACACTCAAACTTTTATTGAATGAATAAATGAAAGGGAAAACCCTTAACCCTAAAAAATCATATTGCCAGTAGTGATTCCTTCTGTATTTCCAGAATTCAATGAGTAGTTTAATTGATGTAGTCTAAAAAATTAAAATATATCCTGGACAATTTGGGAGAACAGAGGGGAGCTATTTTGTGACAAACTAATTGTAATGATTTAATTTTATTTTGAATTCGATATTAAAGAAGACATCTCTGCCCTTTTATGTTTTTTATAGAAATCTCTTCATATTTGCTTATGGTCCTTATAAAGAAAAATAATTTTCTTTTGAGATGTATGTTTGTCTCTGGATAATATAAACTCCTTAAGTCAGTTTTCAGGTTGGTTTTTGGTTTTTTAGTGGTATGAGGTCGGTGTTCAGTAAATCCTTGTTACCTGGGATTTGTTTGTTGTTGTTGTTGTCATTAGGACATTGACTAGATAATGCCTGAGCAGGCTCTAGCCTGACAAATGTTACCATCTGACATTAACACTTAGGCCAACTCTGTTTTGTTCGCCAAAAGTGAATAGACAAGCTAAAGGCAGAAATAGCCAGAAACTCGTCTTCCTAGAGAGCATGGCAACAGTTCTGCCTCCAGAGGTTAAGCTTGTGCTATTTTCATGGAAAGATAAGGTTACTCCTCACTGATGGTGACTCCTCACATTCTCCCTCACCAGGAAGAGAGTAGGCTGCTGGGTATTTTCATACCAATGCAAATACAGTTCTGCTTTGAAAAGAAAAATTCCAGCTGGGGTTCAAGCACAGGGATTCCTTAGACAAGGCTGAACTATCTATCCCCTTTCTCTGCACCAAGACACAAAGGCTTTACCCATTTACTCATTCTTCAAATTATATGTTTTGAAGGCTCTACAGCAAATCCTAAGTTGAGCACAGCAGGTAAAGCAAATTGAAAGACACATATCTGGCTATTGAGACATATACTAATAACTAGTATACAAATAACTTCTTGCAATATTTCTTTTCCATGCAGCTTTACTCTATTCCTAATAATTTTACCTTGAGAGTTAGCAAAAGGGAAAACTTTGAAATAAGCAAATCTAATTTATTATTTACTTTTTTCCAAACACATCCTCATTATTTTTCTCGTCCTACAAATGTCAGAATACAATTGTTCTATTTTCACATGTTTGCTCCAGGAGGAATTCTCTTTCCACCTTTGGTTCTTTAATGTTTTGACTCATTATTTCCATCAGCTTGCTACTTTTTTCTTCCATCGTCTTGCTCTGAAAGACTCCCTACTCTCCTTGAATAGCTCTTTTTCCTACTACTTCAGAACCACTGAGCTAGCTATATCTGGAGGAAATGCTTTTAAAAGGCTCATGTATTAAAGCTATTTTGCCATTTCTAGATGATAAGTGTGACTGGGTTAAAAAATTTAAAGTAGGCCACCCAGCGATATTTTTGCCAATCCAAGCCAATTTTCAAACATTTCTGACAGCAAAATTGAGCTTTAAAAAATAAAAAATAAACCTCTTAATGCTCAGTGTTGGCAGAGTGTAAATGCTAAATGGGGATATGAGAAAGAATTTGTCATAATTCTCCTACTCAAAATTGCTAGTATGCTAGAGTGAACACCTGTCGTCATTAATGATACTTTTCCTAGATTTTGACCTATAAGGCAGAATCTTGATGCAGCCTAAAAAATTAAAACAAAGCATTAAATTTAAGGTAAAAATATAGTTTGCCTGTCTTATCAATCATACTTATTCTGGAATTAACAAAACATTAGAGGAAACACATGGACATATTGAATCACTCTAAGATAATACATAGGGTATTTACTGAGTGCCTAATCTAGTCTAGGCACTTTGATTAAGTGCACATAAATCATAGATTAAAAAAATAGAGATGGGCAGTTTTATATAAGCAGTAGTATTTGTGACTCAATTAAAGCTCAGCACACAGCTCCCTGTGTGATTTTCTCCCCAATCAGTAAACCAAGAACATTGGATAAATAATTTGAGAACTGTTATAATATAGTTTATTATTTTTGAGGAATGATCGGTTAATAAGCATTATGGTCATTAGTATTTTTCTCCTACTGAATAAACCTTTTCAGAAAATTTTCTGATCCATAATTATGATTACCAAGCATAAAATCAATACATGGTGTGTTTTTTAATTATTTTGTAGTGTCCTCTAAAAATCACACAATACAGAATAATCATAGAGGGTCATTTTTCTGGAAAGCCTTGGTATACAAAGTGGGATTTCAACTTCAAGACCAAATGCAGGAAAGGTGAGAGGAATGACAGAGGTATACCCTGGTTGGGACAACTCCCTGACATTGGGCACGGCACAGGACTACAGGTCATACAGGGCATAATTGTGATGCAGAGTTTCTTTCATAATTGCATATTGTACAGGAAAATTTACTAGTTCCTAAGATACCTAATACTAGATGTTTTACATACTCGTCAGTTAGGGGACCTGGGTTGGAGCAGGAGAACAGCTACTTAGACTAGACTACTGTTTCAATGGAAAAGTCAAACTTAACCTCTTTAATACTTTGTTTTCCATCAGTAAAATGATGAAATAATATTTAACAACTTAAAAAGTCTGCCCAACCTTCAATAAACTAGAAGATATACAAATATATACACAGATATTTAATCATATGAACAAGTTTATGTGTATCAGGACATTTTATCTGGCTGTTGCCTGGGTAGACAACACTGTTCGCTGTTGCCCGGGTAGACTAGATTAGGCACTCATCTGTTAAATTCATGCATGTGTTCACTGCATAAGTGAGAAAAGGGATGCGAACTTTAAAGATAAACTTTATCATGATTTACAGATGAGGAAGCAGAGCTGGAGAAGAGAGGCAGAATTCTGTCTTCTCCCTTGGGACTAATTTTTAGCAAGGGTATGAAACTCTGGCTTCAAGTGCAAAAATTTTAGAGAACAGAGTTACAGTGGCACAGAGAAGGAAGTCCTCTCTTTCCTCTCCTCACTACCTACCACTGTTCTGGTTCGCTTTGGGAATATCTGGGAATAGCAACGACAAAATATACATATCAACATTGCTGAAACAATACACGAAGTTGATTGGCTTTTGGAATTACCTGGCCAGGGTGGACAGAGTCATCTTCACTCTGTGTTTCTCAGTCTTGTTTCTTCAGTCCTGGCCTCCCTTTGGCAGGATTTTCCCTCGTCACTGCAAGATGACTGGCAACTGAGGACAAGATGAGCAACCAGCTGCACAAAGAATCTCTTCCTGGGCTTCCCATAGAAGAAGAAAGAAGCTTTTCACTACCACAGCAAACACTACCCAGTGTCTCACTGATTCTGACTGGGTTACACACCCATCTCTGAACCAATCCCTGTGGGCAAGGATTTGGGACACACAGACACCTCTAAGCCAATTGGGGTCCATACTTGAAGTTTGTATTCTAACTAAAAGTGGGGAGAGGGTGGATTTCCTGAAGTGAAGTAAGGTTAGGTTATATGGAGGAAGGAAGAATAGATGCTGCTGACAACACCGAAGGTTTCCACTTTAGCTTCCTTTATGTAGGCTTTCGTGTTCTTCTGATGAGCAACAACTGCTAGGAGATTTTTCCCAAGAAACATGCATAAACGGAGGTTGGAGAAGGAGAGAAGACACTCTACAGCCCTTTCATGGTGACTCTAGCTGACAGACTTGTTTATGGGCACATTAGAGACAGCCTTTGTGAATTCCAAGGAGTAAGAAAAGAATGGTTTTGGTGTCTGGAGTTGTTGGAATTATGTGGTGAGAAGCTTAAGTCCTCCAAACAGGAAAGTGTTGCCTTCAAAGCCTGTATTATTGGCAAAATAAATATCTAATAACTTTTTTCCTCTCTTCTTCATTATCTCCCCAGCATTTCTTCTCACTTCCTACCTGATGCTCCCAGTAGCGCTGTCCAATAAAAATACAACACAAACACAAATGCAGTCACATACATAATTTAAATTTTCTGGTACTCATATTAAAAAAGTAAAAAGAAGATACAATTAGTTTTATAATATACTTGATTTAACCCAAAATATTCAAAATACTATCACTTGAACATAAAATCAGTTTAAAAATATTGAGATAGTTTACTTTTTTAAATTAAAAAATTTTTTTCACTAAGTCTTTGAAATCCAGTGTGTAGCCACATTACAAGTGCTGAATAGGCATCTGTGGACAGCATACTGGGCTGTGTAATTCCATACTCTAGTCATATTAAAGTACTTCCTCTTCCCTGATATTCTCATTTTTCTTTAACCTCTTTACTTCCTATATGCAATTTTCAGGCTTCAAATAAGCATTCCTCCTCTCTGTTCTCAAACCTAGCCTCATTGATTTTGGTAAGTGTATTTTTGTCCTTTAGGGCAGTCCTTGGCTATCAGTGCATCCAGAAAACCTTCCCCAAGCCCCATACAGGTTATATGGCTCTCCTATGGCCCTGTGCATATCCTGGTCATCCGTACACGTTAATGAGTGTCAAGAGTTTTGTGGTCAGCAGACCAAAGATCTAGTAAGAAAGAATTAAAATAGACCATGAAGACCATCTTGAGGCCAAAGATTTTGTCTTATACATTATAGTATGCACTGAAGTCAGTCCAGTACTTGCAGCAGAGTAAAGACACAATAAATATTAGTGGAATGAAGAAAAGAGGAAAGGATCATAAGTTTAAACTAACTTGTACTCTCATCCAAAGTTTAAAACTTCAGTAGCACCAAACATTTCTACTGGGACATTGAATTCTTTTCTCAGTGGTGAACAAGCTGAAGTCTGCCAATATTTATCCTTTCCCAATTCATGAATGTAAACACACTTCGGGTAATCTTTGTCAATTTAATTAATAAGAGTATTTTAAAATATTTATATCTAGGAATGTGAGGAATAACTAAATCTAATTTTTTATTCACTTATATGCCAGGCACTCTGCTAAGCGATTCACTTGCATTATATGACTTGATGCCAACACATCCTAAATAACACTTCATAGATATTTCTTAAAAATCTCCAGTTATAGCAAAATACAGAATAGTGTTAAGATTACAAACAACCTGGGTTTATATCCCAGCATCAGTCTTACTAGCTATTTAAATATGACCAAACTTCTTAATGTCATAGTTTATTGTTCAGAAATATTAACTGCCCTCCACCTCTGATTTTACTAGACTATTTCAAATATCTAAAATTTTGACCTTTCAAAATGTATTAGAAAATTGGAGAACATCACTAATAGAAACTATTCTTGGGAAATGGAACAGGTCACAATATAAACAGAATGGGCTTTTGAGTTAGACAGACTTTAAACCCATTCAATAAACATTTAAGTTTTCTCTGGAGGCCACTCTGTTGAGCATGAGGAATGTGAAAATAAATTCGAGAGAGTTCGGTTTTTTTTTTGCTTTTAAACTGTGCTTTAATTTCTGCAATCAGATATGATGCAGTGAGATCAAGTATAAACTTTCACTATATATCCAGAAAATCAAAAACACATTTATACAGATTTAGCCCAACAGTTTACTCCCTTAAAAAATTTTTTTTGAATGTAATTAAAGCTAATTTATCTTCAGTGTAAAAACTTGGAGGTATAAACAAACTCAGGATATTACATACAGAAAATTAATGTACATTTCCAAATGTGCACAGTGCAGCATTTTAAGCAAAGTAAACGGTCTCATTTCAGCTTTCACCGTTAAACATAATCCACATCTCAATCTTGAATAAAAATGTCACAATATATAAACCCACTGAGAATTCTGTACACATATATAAGTTTATAGACATCTGACTTCAAATATAAACACATACATTGTCATGACCATACATACAGCTTATGTTTCTATTGTAATTAAAAAAAAATCATAGAAAAATATTTCAACGTACATTCAACTCCTATGACAGGGCCCATGACCTTGTGCCTTTAAACCACACTTCATGGAGCATAAAGCATCACACCAGGCATTTTTTGGAGTGAAAATTACTAAGATTCTAAGTCTGAAGAGGCTACTGTATAAATATTCCCATTATAATTTGGTAACAAAACTAAGTTAGCTCCATAGTGTATCTGGGAGGCAGTGGGGCAGAGAGGTGGAGGTTAGTACTACTTTAAGAGGGCCCACAGAATGTATGTGAAGGTAGCCAATGAATTAGGGTATTTTAAAAATTCCTATTGCAAGCCTAACACTGACCTTACTAGTGAGACTTTAAAGGCAAGCAATACAGGGCATGTATTTGGCTTCCAGATGCATGAATCCTACCCTCCCCTCAACCTCTATCATCTTAACAGACCAACAGGACCCATGTAGCAATATGGTGTAGGGAGGACAGCAAAGCAATTTCTTGTGTGTACAAAAGGCCATTCGGTCCAAACTGAGAAACTCCTCTTTGTCTGTACTTTCAAAATTTTTTATTGCCCTTGAGCAACTGAAAGTTTTTCTAAACAGGTAATATTTAATTTGGGATCTATACTGGAGAGCTAATGTATATGAAAGGCAAACATTTGATATGAAACTTTCAAATGTGAGATTTTCCCCCCTTCCTTTTATGGAATTTAACAGGTTCCATGGAGAATGAAAAAAATTGGTCCTTGCAAAGTGTACCTTCCTGTATTTGAAATATATATATATGTATAACATTTAGACAGATCCGAGGTTACCAGGAGTAGTCAAGTTTCTTCTATGGCTTTTTATATTGCTGAGGTACTATGTGATAACCATCACTTCTCATATTCTGTCTTCAGTGACAGCAAAGAAGAGACCAAGCCCTTCCTCTGTCATTTACTATCAGTGTGATCTTGGGCAATTAATATTTCTTAACCTCAGTTTCCTAACATGTAAAATTAGGACAATATTACCTGTCCCTGATAGGGGTTTGTGAGGATTGAATGAAATGGCATATGTAGCAAGCAGGGGCTGCTGCATCCTAGACAGTGAGAAAATACTAGTTTTTCTTTTCTATCTTTTTTGTTTCCTTTCTCATGAGAGCACTCTCACAGCTCTTTATGTATCACGTGAAGACTAAGTAAAATTAAATTACCTCACAACAGAAGAGAATTAATTTGAAAAGATGCTTTGGGAGAATTACTTAAGCACACTCAATTGTAATTATGGAATTCAAATCCCAAGTAAATAAAAACAATGTAATGAAAATTAAGTTGTGTGATAGGATCAGAAGTGCCTCCATCAAGCTGTACAGACAGTCGTTTTCATTTAGATTTCATGGTATTGCTTGTTGGGCAAACCTTTTCTTGTCTCATCCTTTCCTCCAATCCTAAAGACTTGAGAAAGAGTGTAAGTTTATCACTTTGAAAACTCATTTAAAAATGTTTGAGCGATTTTCTCTAATTCTGTGACCAATATTACTGGTTAGCTCACTCAGTATTCATGTTCAACCCCTTTTCCACACCTCCTCTACTCCAGAGGAGAGAAAAATTACATAAATGTTTCCTAATCTTCTTTGCAGCTAGAAGAGGCTATGGGACATGGTCCTGTCCAATGAGATATTAGGGGAAGTGTGCTGAGGGGTTTCTGAGAAGAATTTTATTGTTCTGTAGAATGGGCCATTCTTTCTCCATTTCCTTCCTCAAACATAATTCTGATGTCTGAGGCTTCCAGAATCATCTTAAGCACCATCCCCCACCACCAAAAAAAAAAAAAAAAAAAAAAAAAGAATAGTATAGGAGAGAGAAAGGCCTCAGCTCCTTGATGATATCAAGGGATGACATTCTAAATATTTAAAAATAATTACCACATGGGCAGCAATCATTCAGAAAGGAGGTCAGTCTGGTTTAAATGAAGGATGGCTAGTTCACTAGACCTTACAAACCACTGAGCATCAGCCCTGAAATCACTGACATGTTATAACAAATGTGGACTGGACCTCAGAACTGCTTAAGCAACTCTTAGGTATGCTCTTGCTTGCAGCCATAAGCATTCTTAATAGAAACAAATGCATTGTCAGAATTTGCAAATAATGCAACACTGTGGAAAAATAATTATGTAAATGGTTTTTTAATAGAATTTTTACAGACATTTTCATAGAAAATATAAAAAAACAAAACAAAAAAATCTCTTACCATCTACTTAGACTAGCAGCCCTTAATGAAATTGAAATGCCTCATGTGAATACATCCCCTGAGAAAGGCAAATTAACTTAATATTTTATAAAATATTACTTTATAAAAATATTTGAACTTTTAGGGATTTTCAGAAATCACAAATAAAAAATGAAGAAAGGAGATATGCTTTTCAGCTGTGTGCTTATGGTTAACAATGCTGTACTGTGCACTTCAAAATTTAAGAGGATGGAGTTTTTTACCACATTAAAAAAAAAGAGGAAGAGTTTAATCCAAATAAGTGCTTATTTGAAGAATAGTTAAATTCAGTCAAAAGTCTAGATAATAATCAATGATTACTAACGGCCTAAAAAAAACAAAATCCGAATGTCACAATGTCTGCTCACAATTTCTCTCTCTGCACCTCAGCCTTCTTTGTCATGAATGTGCTACTTCAGCCAACATTCAGATTAGCTGCATATTGCATAGGTCAAATCCTTTTTTTTTCTTCAGGTTTTACTGAGATATAGTTGACAGCACTGTATACGTTTAAGGTGCACTGTGTAATGACGGATCAAACCCCTTTTTAAAGGTAGGACCATTCTGTCTGCATCTTCAAGAGCAAAGATGATGGTGTTATGTGAAGAGCAAGACTCTAGAAAAAGACAGACCTGGGCATGACTCCGGTCTCCAGTTCTTTTGCTACTTACCCTTGGGCATGTTTCTTCAACTCTTTTCATCCTTAGATTTTCTCACTTGCGATCTGGAGATGATAATGGCCACCTCTTTGTTCTAAGTAAAGCTGCTTATTTTAAGCACAAAGAATAGTGCCTGACCCATAGGAAGAACTCGATGTCTTAGTTTCACTTCACTCTTTTTTAAATTTTTATTTTAATTTTTTTATTGAATGAAAGCTTCTTTAAATTCTATATTGCTTTACAATTTTCAAAAGTTTCACACACTTGATTTCATATAATCCCATAATAACCCTTTTCTCCCCTACCCCTGTATTGCTCCACCCAACTTCCTTCTCTCCACTGGTAACCACTAGTTTGTTCTCTATATCTGTGAGTCTGTTTCCTTTTTGTTTTATTCACTAGTTTGTTATATTTTTTAGATTCCACATATAAGTGATATCACACAGTATTTGTCTTTATCTGTCTGACTTATTTCACTTAGCATAATGCCTTCCAAGTCTATCCATGTTGCTGCAAATGGCAAACTTTCATTCTTTTTTATGGTTGTGTAGTATTTCATTGTATATATATAAAACCACATCTTCTGAATAGACATTTTCCAAAGGGGAAATGCAGATGCCCAACAGGCACATGAAAAGATGCTCAACATCACTAATCATCAGGGAAATGCAAATCAAAACCACAATGAGATATCACCTCACACCTGTCAGAATGGCCATCATCAAAAAGACCAAAAACAACAAATGTTGGCGAGAATGTGGTGAAAAGGGAACCCTAGTACACTGTTGGTGGGAATGTAAATTGGTACAGTCGCTGTGGAAAACAGTATGGAGGTTGCTTAAAAAACTAAAATTAGAACTACCATATGACCCAGCATTTCCACTCCTGGGTATATATCTGAAAAGAACACTAATTTGAAAAGATACATGCACCCCAATCTTCGCAGCAACATTATTTACAATAGCCAAGGTATGGAAGCAACCTGTGTCCATCAAGAGATGAATGGGTAAAGATGTGGTATATATTCATGTAGATTTTAATTTCAATTGCCGGTGACTATTCATGAATGTCTGCTGAATTGAATTGCAAGCACTTAAAATTCCAGGTGAAGAGAAACTTTCTCAAAGCCCTTTTTGATGTAACTATCCCACAATCATCTCCTCCTTACAGCATTTAGTAACCATCTCCCTTATACAACGTAATAGGCAGGTAGCCCATGTTGTATTGTGAACTGCATTTTAGGTAATGTCCTCTGTTAGAGTATAAACTCTAAAGAGTGATTATTCTTGCAAGTGATTTTTATTCATCCTCCTGGTGTCCCTATTGTTTCCCATTGTGCTTTTTTTTTTTTTTTTTTTTTTTTTTTTGACCAGGGAAGACCACATTGTGCTTTTCACAGGGAATTTAAATATTTTTGACAAAATCAGTTTGGTAGTAGCGACAGACATCATAATTTTAAATATGCCGAAGTCACCTACCTATATGTTTCCAATACAGAATATTTTCCAGTTGAAACAACATATTAAAGGTCAAGTGCCTCCTCAATCTCAGAAGAAAACCACAGGCTGTTTGGAAGTTAGGTAACCTACTTTTCTCCTGAAGTAATAAATCTGTGTCTCTACCAAGTATTATCTTCATGGTTTCTATAATAAGGTTTCAACCTGAACTCCTTGTTGAAGAATTGTCACCTAGGAAACAAATTTTAAATAATTTGCAAATGGAAAATCTCCCTGAAATGACCTACAATTTTCAATTTCATCCATCTTCAAATAAATAATCTTAAAAGATTATTCATTCACTGACCTGAAGAAAATTAATCAGATAAAGAGATACGTTTTTCATTTGTTCTGAATAAAGCTCACAGAAAGCACTAATCAAAGTTTTATTTTATCAACTCATTTTCTACAAGATTTTCCCTTTATCTAATGTTACTTCCAGTGTCCTATGAAGGTAGAATTTCTTCAACCCAGTGTAAAAATAGCAACATTTTAGGAATACAACTATGTTATTCTGTTCCTTAATGTACAACGACTATTGTTTATTTAGGAAAGAAATTAGTAAAAGTCAAACAACGTGTAAGAATACAATTCTCACCAAAATCAAGCAGCATAATCCTAAGAGGAAGTAAGGGGCGGAGGGAGGCATAGAAAAGAAAAGTGTATAGATTGCACACCACTTAGGAAATAAATATTATAAATTAATATATATTAATGTATGCATATACTATATATAATTCTAATTACATAGAATTATATAATTTACATAGAATCAGTTAGGTGTTACTATTATTTATGCAGAGTTTATGCAGAGTGATAGCATTTTCCCTAATAATTTTGGCAACCAGTATTTTCCTTCCTTCTATAGACTGAGTAGCTTAAACCATTCATTACTTAGCACTTTTTAAAGCATTAAATATCAACTATATTAAGCTTAATAGCAGTTAACAATGCAAACATTATTCTTTTTCTTTTTTACTTTTTTTTCTTATTAATGCCTCACCCAAAATGGTAGAAGCCATATTCAAGCCTTACTCTGGCTCTGGTTTATCTTGTCATTCTGCCCACTCCAGGCACAAATAAAATGGCTGCCTCATCCAGAGGTTATCCTTAACAGCAAGATGATTAGTTGAAGATTACTGAAATCAAACCCTTGAAAAAACCACACTCAATTTAAGAAACCATTAACTTTAGGATGAATCTACTTTAAACAGGCTACAAAATGATACACAAATTGAACTAGAAAACATTAGCACTCTTTCTTCACTAAAGAGGACCATATTGTTTAACCATAGCCATGAGTGGTTAAGCCATTGCTTCTGTTCTGGGTCTATGCACTTTCTCTTTATCAGCTGTCACTTATGTCTGTGTTGTTCTCAGCTCTTCTTCGGGTCTGGTGGTGGTCCTTGCATCTGACTTGTACAGCTCGGCCTCTTGCCAACTCCTCTGTTTGAAAAGTTCAGTCATTACAGTGCAGACTTTCATAACCCATGTCTGGCTATCTCTGTTTGCTGCTTGTACAGTCTGTGTAGGTGCTGGAAGTACAGCTCTCCTACAACTTCTTCTGAGCCCTGGGTTCCTGTCTGGGAAGGCTTGGCTCTGAAATGCCTTCTTCACTGAGGTGATGGATACTTTGAGACTTCTTGTATCTTGGAAGGGTGAGAACACTGTTGAGTGCATCCCTCCTACTTCTTTTCTGTGATCCAGTGTGAATTTAACTCATTCAGCAAATATTTATTGAGCACTTAACTGTATGTCAGACACTGCATCAGAAACTGAAAATATAGCATTAAATCAGACAGAGAGATATCCTTGTCTTTCTACCAACTGCAGATACAAATAACTAACTGCCCTTCATGTCTTCATGAAGCTTAATTTCTAGTGGTGAAAGTAGACAATAACAGTTAAACAATAAGTAAATAAAATACATAAAACAGTAGAGAATGATGGATACTGCAGGGAAAAAAGCAGAGAAAGTTGCTGGGGCAGACCACCATGGAAAATTGTTATAAATGTTAACAGAGAAGTGAGGGAAATGTCCCACCCTTGCTGAGAAGACAATTAATCTGTGACAAAGGAAGCAAAAATATGTAATGGGGGAAAAACAGTCTCTTCAATAAATGATGTTGGAAAACTAGACAGCTACATGTAAAAGACTGCAATTAGAACGTTCTCTAATACCATACATGAAAATAAACCCAAAATGGGTTAAAGACCTAAATGTAAGACCTGAAACCATGAAACTCCTGGAAGAGAACATAGGCAGAACACTCTTTGACATAAATTGTAGCAATAAGTTTTGGGATCTGTCTCCTAAGGCAAAGGAAACAAAAGCAAAACTAAATGGGATCTAACTGAACTCAAAAGCTTTTGCACAGCAAAGGAAACCATTGTCAAAATGGAAAGACTGAAAGGAAAAAAAGTATTTGCAAATGATATGGCTGATAAGTTAATATCCAAAGTATATAAACAGTTCATACAGCTCGATATCAAAAAAACAACCCAACTGAAAAATGGACAGAAGACCTGAATAGACATTCTTCCAAAGAAGACATACAGATGGCCAACAGGCACATGAAAAGATGCTCAATATCACTAATCATCAGGGAAATGCAAATCAAAACGGCAATGAGATATCACCTCGCACCTGTCAGAATGGCTGTCATCAAAAAGAATAAACAACAAATGTTGGCAAGGATGTGGAGAAAAGGGAACCCTAGTACAGTTAGTGGGAATGTAAATTGGTGCCGCCACTATGGAAAACAGTATGGAGATTCATCAAAAAATAAAAATAGAGCTACCATATGATCCAGCAATTCTACTCGTGAGTATATATCCAAAGAAAATGAAAGCACTAATTCAAAAAAATATATGCAGCGTAATGGTCACAGAAACATCATTTACAATAGCCAAGACATGGAAGCAACCTAAGTGTCCATCAACAGATGATGGATAAAGAAGATGTGGTATAAACACACACACGCGCACACACACACACACACACACAATGGAATCTTACTCAGCCATAAAAAAGAATGAAATTTTGCCATTTGCAAAAACCTGGATGCACCTGGAGGTTGTTATGCCTAGTGAAATAAGTCAGACAGAGTAAGGCAAATACTGTAAGTTTTCACTTACATGTGGAATCTGATAAAAAAAAAATCAAGTGAATAAATATAGCAAAACAGAAAGGGACTCACAGATACAAAGAACAAACTAGTGGTTACCAGTGAGGAGAGGGATGGGGGAACAGCAAGATAAGGAAGGGGAATTAAGAGGCTATGTATGAAATAAATAAGATACAAGGATGTAATAATGTACAGCACAGGGAAAATAGCCAATATTTTATAACAACTTTATTTTTTTTTAATTGGAGTAAAATTGCTTTACAATGTTGTATTAGTTTCTGCTGTACAATGAAGTGAATCAGCTATATGTATAACTATACCCCCTCCCTCTTAGACCTCCCTCCTACCCACCTGCATCCAACCCATCTACGTTGTCACAGAGCACCGAGCTGAGCTCTCTGTGCTATACAGCAGGTTCCCACTAGCTATCTATTTTACACTTGGTAGTGTATTTATGTCAAACCTAATCTCACAGTTTGTCCCACCCTCCCCTTCCCCTTCTGTGTCCACGTCTGTTCTCTATGTGTATGCCTCTATTCCTGACCTACAAATAGGTTCATCTGTACCATTTTTCTAGACTCTACATATATGCGTTAATATACATTTGTTTTTCTCTTTCTGGATTACTTCACTCTGTATGACAAACTCTAGGTCCATCTCTACAAATGACCCAATTTCATTCTTTTTTATGGCTAATATTCCATTGTATATATGTACCACATCTTCTTTATCCATTCATCTATCATTGGGCATTTAGGTTGTTTCCATGTCTTGCTATTGTAAATAGTGCTGCAATGAACATTGGGATACATGTGTCCTTTTGAATTATAGTTTTCTCAGGGTATATTCCCATAGTGGGATTGCTGGGTCATATAGTAGTTCTATTTTTAGTTTTTTAAGGAACGACTGTACTGTTCTCCATAGTGGCTGTACCAGTTTGCATTCCCACCAGTGCAGGAGGGTTCCCTTTTCTCCACACCCTCGTCAGCATTTATGGTTTGTAGATTTTTTGATGATGGCCATTCTGACCGGTATGAGGTGATACCTCATTGTAGTTTTGATTTGCATTTCTCTAATAATTAGTGATGTTGAGCATCTTTTCATGTGCCTCTTGACCATCTGTGTGTCTTCTTTGGTGAAATGTCTATTTAGATCTTCTGCCCATTTTTTAATTGGGTTATTATTTTTTTTCTATTGAGCTTCATGAGCTGTTTGTATATTTTGGAGATTAATCCTTTGTCCATTGCTTCATTTGCAAATATTTTCTTACATTCTGAGAGTTGTCTTTTCATCTTGTTTATGGTTTCCTTTGCTGTGCAAAAGCTTTTAAGTTTCATTAGGTCCCATTTTTTAATTTTTGTTTTTATTTTCATTACTCTAGGGGGTGGGTCAAAAAAGATCTTGCTGTGGTTTATGTCAGAGAGTGTTTTTCCTGTTTTGCTCTAAGATTTTTATAGTGTCTGGTCTTACATTTAGGTCTTTAATCCATTTGGAGTTTATTTTTGTGTATGGTGTTAGGTAGTATCCTAATTTCATTCTTTTACATGTAGCTGTCCAGTTTTCCCAGCACCACTTGTTGAAGAGGTTTTCTTTTCTCCGTTGTATGTTCTTGCCTCCTTTGTCATAAACATTGTATGTTCTTGACCATATGTGCATGGGTTTATCTCTGGGCTTTCTATCCTGTACCATTGATCTATATTTCTGTTTTTGTGCCAATATCATACTGTCTTGAATACTGTAGCTTTGTAGTATAATTTGAAGTCGGGTAGCCTGATTCCTCCAGCTCCATTTTTCTATCTCAAGATTGCTTTGGCTATTCAGGGTCTTTTGTGTTTCCATACAAATTGTAAAATTTTTTTGTTCTAATTCTGTGTAGAATGCCATTGGTAGTTTGATAGGGATTGCATTGAATCTGTAGATTGCTTTGAGTAGTATAGTCATTTTTACAATATTGATTCTTCCGATCCAAGAACATGATATATTTCTCCATCTGTTTATGGCATCTTTGATTTCTTTCACCAGTGTTTTATAGTTTTCTGAGTACAAGTCTTTACAACAACTTTAAATGGAATATAATCTATAAAAGTATTGAATCACTCTGTTGTACACCTGAAACTAATATAATATTGTAAATTAACTATACTTCAATTTTAAAAATTCTTAAGGTATGCAGCTTTAAATGCCACTTATAAGTTATTTTTGCCAGTACATTTATTTCAGCTGGAGGACTGTTGTGAACGATACCTCACTTCACATGACATACAACCTCAGAGTCTCTGCTATTGATTGTCATACTTGCATTGTCTTCTATGAGAGAAGCAACTCATGAGCTCTCTAGCCAACCAGACAGAATAAAGAATCTGTCTTCATGGCACATTCACCTCATGATTCTGTTTCCTGTGAATTTAAGGTTCTTTCTTCATCGCGAAAGAATTCGGAGACAAAGCAGTGAGGTTAAGAAAGTGAAGTGAGAGTTTATTGAAGCGAGGATAGGCTCTCAGAGGGAGAGTGGGCAGCTGTTGCCCTGGGTTTCTTTGGCAAGCCAGTTATGAGGGGCATACAAATGAAGGGGCACAATATTCACTGGGGCAGGAGGAGTTTGGGGGTTTGATTCACTGATTTTCATCCCAGCTCCATTTTCCTGAGGGGAGGAGTGATTTTTGTACTTATTTAGCTTAGATCTGAAGTGTTATGGTGTTGGTGCATGATGGGTGCTTCTTATCTGGAAGGCTAATTTTATTGTAATGAGAGCATAATGAGCAACAGGTTACATTCAGATGCAGGAGAGTCCCACCTTTCCCCACCTTTCTTTGTCTGCTAGCTGGACGCATATCACACAGAATGTGTGGTTTCCTGTTAGTCTGGAGGTTCCTGCTTTCCTTTGTCTGCCTATGGACCCCCACTGTTTACAAGATGCATGACTTCCTGCCACCTGGCCCCTGCCCCCATTTCTCTGCTCATACCTAGCTACCTGCCTGCTGTGACAATTCTAGTCCAGGGTGTCCGTGGACTACACTTTGAGAAACTTTCTTCAGAGTTTAGAAATAGTCTTGTAGCTAGTTCCCTGTAGTGCCAGGATGCTCTCTGGATAGCTCATTGTCTCTGAGTCACCACATTTCCTGTACTCTCCCCTTGCTTTCCAACCCATGCCTGATAGAATTGGAGCTTTGTTCAGCTCTGCATCCATGTGGATGAAGCTCTGACACATAGGCTAGCAGTTGATGACTTCACATAGCCTAACAGTTAATGACTTCTTTGAATCTCACTACTGCTGCACCCCATTCCCTGGCTGTAAAATGGATAGAGCACCTGGATCCACAGTGATGACATCTGTCTGACCTGGTATATCACCACCTGCCATTTGTGACTACCCCCTGGCCATGCCATTTGTATGGGCTGGATGCTCGCACTCTGCTTACACTGTCACTCTCCAATCTCATCATGTCAAATGTGAACCTGAACTTTGCCTGAGTTTGCCTCATCCCCTGCCCATTGTTGGACTATTCATTTAGCTGAAGCAAGAGTGGCCACTGTCCTTTCTATGATTTTTGTTTCTGCTCAGTCTCTATTGGCAAATGTTACTAAAGTTCAGAATCCTTATACCTGAATCCCCTCATATTATAAAAAATATCTAAGCAATAATAAGCGTAATGGATAAGATATAGTAGCTTATTAAATTCATTAATGACCTAGCTGAGAGTAGGACCCTGAAATAAAAGAAATCATGTATTCGTCTGCTTTGCTTTTTTTAGGAGGAGGAACAGTTTCATGAGAATTGGCCCAGAATGGGAAATATGGTGACTTAGCAAAACTGGTTGCTTGGGCAGCCTGGTGGTGGCGTGAAGTCGGGGGTTTGGAAAAGAACAGATGCAAATGTGTGCTGATGAGTAAAACGAGTTGATGCAATGGACAATATGGGGTTTCTACCCTTGAACTCCTTCCAAGTGTTTCCTGGAACTTGGGTCAAAAATTCTGAATACATCTGCTTAAAAATCCCAGTAAGAAATCTTCCTCTCTCTGCAATGGGTTGACTGTTGATCCACTTTTAGAAGACTGGGATTTTATTCCACAGAGAAGGTAAAACAAAGATACTTAGAACTGAGGGATACCAGTTACTGATGCAAGCAGGATTCCTGTGCTGAAAGAAAATAGATGGAAAGGCAATTGTAGGCTGAATCCTCTCAGATGTCTTGCGCAACTAGGTTCCCAGAATTCTGCCAGCCTGTCCTTCCCAAGACCTGGAAGTTCCTTCTCTGAGGACTCTGACCAACGGAAGGGTTTTGAAAAGCTATTCCTGTGTGTAGATTAGCGCTGCATGGCTATCTTTGGATCATATAGTTCTTCTCTCCTTTACACTTCCCTGTATTCTTCCCATTTTATATAATAAGCACGTATCTGTTCTTCTATAATCATAAAAATTAACATGCATTGAGTAAATACATGTTCTGGGCTCTGAGAAATGGAATATTTCCTGCCATATCTGTAAACAAAGGATGTCATCAGCGATTGCAGCCCTCTAACATGAGCCTGTGAACCCATGAGCCCTGAAGGAACTCAGGAAGGAAAGAATACCTGCCATCTAGCAGCCATCAGATTGATGCCACTCCCTAAGGTGAGCCCTGAGGAAACTCAGGATATGAAAACACAGGATACTGGCCCCAGATAGCTGAGGTACATATCAAAGGAATGATTTCAGTGAGCCCAGACTTTTGCATCCTTCCATACATAGAGAAGCCTAAATTCCTTAACTTGGGATATCTGGTTTTCTTTAATTAGCAATAATCTTTTGATGTTATGACTACCTGTCCTTTGTTGCAAAACTCCTATATATTTAGCTCCCCACCTCACCTCCCGGAGCTGTTGTCTCAGGGTTACTTGAGATGCTGCCTCCTGGCTTGAAGGCCCAAAAATTCCCACCGAATAAAACATAACTCTCAACTTTTAGGTTTTGAATAATTTTTTAGTCGACAGCACTATGCTAAGCAGCTTAAATTCATTATCTCTTCATTTTTACAGTAATCTTATAAATTAGGTACTATTTAATTTTCATTTAATAATTAAGGAAACAGTGTCTTAGAGATTAAATTGTTTAACATCCAGTAACTAATTAGTGGCAGAGTTAGATTTGAACACAGTCTGTCTGGCTCCAAGCCTGTGTTTCTAATCATATCCTAAAATGCCTCAAATAATTTTAAAACGTTTTTAAGAAGGAGGAGTTCTAAACCCTTCAAAGTGTTCATTCTCTTTATTCTCATACCTCACCCTAATAAGCTTCAAATTATGATCCAGAATCATCTCTTTTTTCTCCCATTTCTGTTCTCATAATTTGTTTTTGTTATGTGTTTGTTTATGTCCCAATATACCCTTTGAACCTGATCGTTGATATCTGACTCTGCTTTGATTGATATAAATGGGTAAAGTGCTGCAGGGCTTTGGTGACACCACTAAGGCAGTGTCTCTAGAAACTCTTGTTAGAACATGGCCAGTCTAGTCAGAGAAGTGAGAGCTCCAGAAGGATGTTACCGGTGGTTGTGTCTCCCTCAGTACCTGATCCACCAATGAAAGCATATATATTCAGTTCGTACCATGAAATCTTATAGAGTAATTAACTATCATATTTCCAAATAATATTTGAATAATTTTATACAATTCTCATAAGATAATGTTACAATAATTGCAAGATCCAGAAGCATATGATTCCACTTTTTAAATAACAGCATATATGTGGTGAATGAACATACGTATGTGTGTGTTATGACTTAGTTAAATTAACATTTGTTAAGTAGAGCACATGATGCCAGAAGTTAGCTGCAGTTCAACAACAGACCACAAGGGAAACTGAAATAGAGAAGGCTAACTCATAGGTCCTGGAGGAAATACACAGTATGCTTTGAGGAGCCACATGGGGGAGTGAAGGCTGAGTACAGACAGAGAGAGAAGCAGGACCTGGGGTACAAGGCTTGATTAGGGTCCATGGGTATAGTGCTTTGGGGTTCCCAGGCTGGGCTGGATTAATCAGTTCAAACCAAAAGAGCAGTGTGCTGATAAACTCTGCAAGGGTCTTATGAAGGGGCACATAAGGGGAGGCATTGATTACAAGGGCTGTTGGGAAAGTCACATCAGGAGCTTACATTTGCTTGTGAACCTGCAGGCTGCTATCTAGGGCTTGTGCTTACATAAGGTCCCTGCAGGCTACTTGGCCAAACAAAATAGATGCCATAGCAGTAATACAATAGAGTAACTTAGCTAAACTCTTAACAGCGTGTAAAACTATTGACATTAATATTGTTTACAATATAATGGCCCATTCAGATCATTTTCAGTTGAAGGCAAAAAGCAACAAGCTCCATATATGCTCAAAACTGCCAACCAGATTATAGTGTCCTTTCTTAAAAAATAAACAGAAAAATAAGTCATTGAATATATGTGTCAATTTTTTAATATGACACGTATGGGAACAGAACAAACAACCAGAAAAAGCTATTAGAGGGGAACAAACAGATAGATACTAACCTGGGAGAAGATAATTTTTTTAAATGGGAAAAGAAATAAATAAACTACCATTAATATCCTGAGAGAAATAAGAAAAGGTATTACATTCATGAAAAAACAGAATATTTAATAAAATGGGTAGATTCAGAGACCAGAAGAATCCTGGAATGTTAAAAATACAGTGGTAGGAAAGGAAGACTCTATAGAAAATTGAAGAACAAAGTTGAGGGAAACTGAAAGAAATACAATTTGAAAAAGCCCATAAAAATCCATAAACATGCAACAAAAATAGACCTAATTTATGGCTCTTGTAACAATGTAAAAATATGAGTGGAGAGACAAGATACTGTTTGTCTTGCTTTGACAGAAGAAAAAGTTAAGTGTTTTCATATTCTTCTAAATACACACCACAAACACTAATTCAAAAAGATATTTGCCTACCTATATTCATAGCAGCATTATTTATAATAACCAAGATATGGAAAGAACCTGTGTCCATATATCTATATATGTGTATATATATGTATATGTATATATATATCCCACATCTTCTTTATGTAAGTATATATACATATATGCAATGGAATACTACTCGGCCATAAAGAAATGAAATCTTATTATTTGTGACAACATGGATAGACCTAGAGGGTATTATGCTAAGTGAAGTAAGTCAGATGAAGAAAGACATACTGTATGTTATGATTTCACTCATATGTGGAATATAAAAAGCAAACAAAAAAACAAAATAAATGAACAAACCAAACAAAAACAAACACATAGTACAAAGAACAGACTGGTGGTTACTAGAGGGAAACGGGTTGGGGAGGGCAAAATGAGTAAAGGGGGTGAGCTGTATGGTGACGAATGGAAGCCAAACTTTTGGTGGTGAGCACACTATAGAGTATACAGAAGTTGAAATATAATGTTGTACACACATGAAAGTTGCATAATGTTATAAACCAGTGTTACCTCAATAAATTTGTTAAAAATTAATAATTTAATTTTAAAAGTTGGATGCAAAGGAAGACAAACTAGAGAGAAACCTTAAACACCCTGAAGACAAAGTACAGACATTTTAAATAAGACATGCAAATTCTAGAAAAGTTTACCTCCCATGTACAATATCTTGGGGAGCTCCTTGAGAAAGCCCTACCAAAACGAAGGAGGAAATCGAGTAAGTGGAAGACAGGAGATATGGAAATGAGGGGATACACCAGAGAAGCAAAGGACATTTTCAGGGTAATGGTGATGAATGAGAGATCCCATGTTGATAATTGTGCTTCATGCATGGAAGTCTATCAGTCCAGATGAACGCAAGTCAGTAGTCTCCAGTTGTGTTTTCAAAATGACATAAAATCTAAAAACTATCTGATGCATCTGAATATCGAAAAAGTTTTGGTAAGCTCCAGGGAATTTCTAATAAATCAGGATGATGGCCCTGACAGCAATGTATTTACTGTCTAGTAGCGAAGTAGAGTAGCCAGATTAAAAATAATTTTAATATATAGTATCATGATAAAACATGATAAATGTAATAAAAACAAATGATAAAAATAACATGGGGATAGAGAAAAAATGGGACAATAAATTAGATATGGAAGAACTCATATACCCTGTTTGCTATATTTGACTCTGAAAGAATATGATGTCTTCCAAAAGTTCCATTCATTCTCTGTGTTTTTCTGTGGCTGAAGATTTCCAAAATAATTTTCTGTGGTCTTTGAAGATATTCCAAAAGAGTGCCAAGTGTGCTTTGGGCAGTGTTAGTACTATTAGGAAAAAGGTATAGAAGACTATTCAAATGAGGAGAAAGTATCAGGTTAGATTAGGACAAGTATGTTTAAGAAATTTTCTCACTAACTTATAATAAATCATATACAAATAATGAAACCACAGAATTTTAGAGCCAAGATGTAGTAGATTAATTTCCTCATTTTATGAACTTGATACAATCACTTTTCTTGTACATTTCACTTAAAACTCTGAGGAAGGCACATGTCAGAGCCTCAACTGAAACAAAAATTCTCCCATTTTCTTCTGTTCCTCTGCCTCCATTCAGGAGAAGAGAGGGATGAGGGTGTAACTAAGTCTCATAAAAACTAAAATATACATATTTTACATTTAAAAAATTAACTACAGGGCAGAACAGATCACTAAATTATAGAAATCACAGTATGTATTTCTCCAAGTAATTATATATCAATTTCCAGTGAAAAAGAATTTTCATATCACATTTACCAAATAAGAATGACTGCAAAATAATAATTAAGATACCCTTTCCCTCTAAAACAGATAAGATGATGATGCAGTTTTTTGTATCAGTAAGGTAGGTGATAACTTTTTTCCTCCATGTTATAGCTAGAAATGAGTACATAAACACATTTGAAAAGTTACTACTTAATGATGAAATTCTTTTTAGAGTAATAGCCCACAATTTTGCCAGAGTCTAAGCATACTATTCCTTTTACCAAAGTCAGAATTCAAGGTTAGAGGATTCCTTGCATGTGTCAAGAATGTACTCAAATTTTGCACATTTTCCTCAAAAGTTGTCTATTAACTACAAACATTTTTGTAGGTCATGGGGGAAATTCAAGCTCTTATGTGAATGCCAACTCTCAGTTACCCTTCAAGATTTTCTAAATAATTGAAGAGCAAATGGAAAAGGGAAAAACTGAACACATGCCAAGTTTGTTCTTTGTGCAATACTTCTAGAATCATAGGAAGAAAAATAGGGGAGAAAGAGACTGTATTTTCAAAAGATAACATTTCCGCCAGTTATTTTGAAGAAAAGATGCTTATTGTTTGTCTTTCTCAAAAAGAAGACATTAAAAAATACTAAAAATTAATTAAACATCCACCGTCATTTTGTTCCCAAATAACAGCATTGAAGTTTGGACACATGCAGAGAACTAAAAGTTTCTGAGTGCCCCCATGTGGAAATAAGCAATCATTACTGCCTCTTTCAATTTTGTTCCATTTGTTTATTTCATACCTGGTACTTTGAGATTTATGAAGATTTCTGATGAAAGCTGCCCAATTAATCATGTCAAAAAAATTATGATTTATCAGCTTCTCAATTTATTTGATGACACGATTGACGGATGCCAACTGAAACTACGAACAGCATCATTTTGTTTATCCCTGCATCCCTAATGCTTAGCTTAGTGCTTGGCACAAAACAGAAAGTAAATATTTTTTTTGAGATAATAAAACTATGATTATGCAGTCACATAAGCTGAAAATCTGAAGGCAACATTCATTCATCTCTTCTTCACAGCCAGCATCTAATCATCCAGTTCCATCGATCCTACTTCTGAAACTTCACGTGAATCCAGACCATTTCCATTTTGCTGCCTAAGTTTAGGCGTAAGTAATCTCTTCTTTGGTCTTTGGCAATGGCCCCTAAATGGTCCAGTCTGACCCAGCATTTACGGGTAGAAGATTGTCCTAAAACAAAACTGTCCTGTTGGTCTTTACAAAAAAGTGTGGAGAGGTGGGACTTCCAGTATGGCAGAGTGAGGAGGCTGGCACATTCTTTCCCCAGAAAACAACTGTAAAACTAGATAGAAAATTTAAAAATAAACATTTCAGAGCTCTAGAAATCCATGAATGGTAATGAGCCTAAATAATCTTTTCAGTAGCCGTCAATACTTAATGTTCCATGTATTCATTTTGGTGAACACTATTTGAAATAATTAAAAGAATAGTATATGATTGAATTAAAATTGTGGGTTCCTAGTACATTTTTAAAAAGCTTGCCAATCTTAGTGTATTTGCTTATGTCTTCATTAGAAACTATTTTGATTTCTTTGCAAATATTTTTTTAAAAATTCAAAATCCAGGTTAGTATGAATGCATCAAAAATTAAATTCTTTGTTGGTAGGCTAACGTTATTTCTAATAACAAAAATTATGGATATATTTTTTAGTAAATTAGTACTTTTATGTCCCTTTTCATAGTTCATTGTCATTGGTATAAATAGAAGTAACATAACTTTGAGCTAGAATTCTCAGTACTAATTAAATTTATTCAGAGTTTACTCATGAAGAAAAGGAGGCCTAGTTATTTAATGGTGAGAATTCAGAGTACATATCCTGTGAGAGATTCTGCTCTAAAACTTCTCATTTTATCAAAATAATGAATAATTAGTTTTAAATTTACATAGCAAGAATTGAGAATCAAGTATAGTTTTTTTGTTACAACAATGTGAAGAAAACAAATTCTTATCTCTTTTCTGCTCCCTGTTCCCAGTTAATTTATAATTATTACACAAAAGATGAAACAAAATGATATTCAGCAAATTGGGGTCAAGGTCTGTGCTGTTATTGACAATGTTTAGCAAAAATGAGTTTTAAGAGTTCTTATATTAATTTACCAACACTACATTATAGTAGTATAGGCATGCGGTACAGTGGCGACAAGCTGCTGACAGTTCCTACTCCTTCCCCCACCAATTTCAGTAGATATTCAAAAACCAGCTTGACTTTGAGTGTGCTTTCTACCTGTTGAATATAGGAATAATTGCCATCCAGTAAACTGAGTTGTTTTGTGTTCCTATGAAAAAAATTAAGAGCTTTTCTGTTCTAAACAAAAGTTCAATAATATGTTTTAAATGTACACTTCATAAAATACTACTTGTAGCCATCAATACAGAAATCTAATTTCTTGTCCTATGAATGTATCCCCCCCAATATTGATACAAACAAGAACCACATATGTTGAACTCTTAAAGAATTGTTGATTGTTGCAATTCAGATCAAATATATAATTTTGTTGAAAAATGAGTCTTGTAATTTCATGACACACTTTGTTTTGTAATGATCCCCTTGCGTAGGCCCCAGTCCTTACCCTGATGCCCAAATCATCTTTTCTTGTTTCACTACCACGACCTTGGATAAGCACAAACATGATATCACTGCTCTGCTTAAACTATAGTACATCAGGGGTTCTCTGTTGACTCTAGAGAATTGCCAGAGCTCTTTGTATTCCTTCATGATCTCCCTCCTATTTTTCTCTCTAACCAGATTATTCTGCTACTCCTTCTCAATTATTATATCAGCAACAATGGACTCTTTCCAGTTACCCTACCAAACCGTGATGCTTCATGCCTCTTTGCATTTACTCAAGCACTTCTCTCTCGCATTCCCTGTCTCTCAGCGGACCCTCTTCACCCTCCTTCTGCCACACCTAGCAGATTATTATTAATTTATTGATCTCCAGATTCCCCAAAAAACTTTTCATAACTTCCCACCACAAGAGAAAGTTAGTCACACCAATACTCTGTAACTTCTGTTTCTTGTCCATGATTCTGTTGTTGCTCTTACGCCACTAATGCAATTTGCTCACTTTTCTATCTCATCAGGCGGGCTGTGAGCTCCTTGATATCAGACACTGAATCACCTACATTTTATCAACATTCTGACACACAGCGGATTCTAAATAAATGTTTGCTGAAAGAGTAAAAGAAAAGAACTGTAACTACACAGGGGCTTGGGAATAGAAACTAAGCAGAAATTCATGTTTGTGGAAATTGAATCTATGAACAGAGAGCCTACCAATGAGGATGACTTCATTTTAAGTAAGGCAGATATCTCTGAGTACCAAAACCTTGGAAGCCACTGTACCATTTATTTAATAGAGATTATCCCATGTTTGACTTTCCTAGACTTCAATCATTGGCATATTTTTTAATGCTTTTGCCATATTAGCCTAACTTTTATACATGCTATTTGCTTGATATTTTTATTTAGATGAACTCACATTGTACTCGATATTTATTTTAATGGAAACTTTATATCATAACTATAAACAGAAAATTTAGCATTATGTTTCAAATACACAAATTATACTTAATAATAAATGTAATGGGAATTGAGCTTAGCTAATGGCATGGTAGGTAATTAGGACAAATCCTTCTACTAACACCAATAGGAAAAGCTAAACAAGATATTTCGTAAAGTTTGTTTCAGCGTGTTGAAAGTCTACCAAGACTTGCAAGAATTTAAAAGGCAAGATCTGGGAGAATATAGGAAACCAGAGGGTTGATTCTTGCATTTACAGCCACTTTTTTCCTACAAGTACTTGTTCTTAGATGCTTCAGAGCCAAGCAAAGCTTTCAAAATAGCTGCACTTCTAAAGAGGGGGCAAAAAGAGAATTTCAGGACTTGACAAGGAGGGAGGCTAGTAAATAAGCAGGCTTTTGGTTTGGGCCCCAAAAGTGAACTAGAAATATGCCAGTCCTCACAAGGGTGAAAGTCCAGCTCTCAATCTCCAACTCTGATTGGATTAGGCTGGTGTCTGTAACCTGACCATTTGTCAGAAAGAAAGGTAAATCTTTTCTGTAACAAGATAATGTCAAACAGATCCCAGGTCATGGATTGATAATTAAAAGAAAAAAATAGCCAAAGAGCCATAGTTACCAAGCATAGACTTTAAAATAATTATACTTATTTTAAAAAATATTTAAAATTCCACCTAAACAACTGTGAAACACAGTTGAGATTTTGACTGAGAACTAGAAAATAGATATAAGAAAATAACCATATTGAGGCAAGGTGACAAAAAGGATGGAAACTAGGTATTTTAAATATAAACCTTAGACTAATGAAGTTCCCTTTGGTTACTAATTTTCTAATTTTTTGTTATGGATAGATGTTGCCTTTTATCAAATGCCTATTCTTCATCTATTGAGGTTATTCTATAATTTTCCCCTTTATATTATTGGAATTTCCATATTTTCTATTTCTTATATCAGTTTTGATAATTTTTTCATAGGATTTTGTCCATTTTAATCTAAATTTTCAAATTTATTGGCATTTTAAGTTCTGTAGGATATTCTGTTTGTAAACTCTAATTTTGGTTATTTGTACCTTCTCTCATTTTTTTCTTTTCTTATATCTATTATTTTTTTCTTTACCATTTCCTTGAGTTAATCTGCTGTTCTTTTTAAAAATCTCTTACATAAATTTGTTCTTTTATCACTTTCTGGGTAACGCAAGAAACTTTGACTGTTTCAACTGCTTTAAGCCTCTTCCAGCTAATATTATATAGACGTTAGGTATTTAAATTTTCTATGTATTTTAAATTTCAAAGGACTATTTTCTGTTGTTTTGTACAGTCGAAATTTGGCATCTATTTAGATTTCCATGAGTGTTTGTGCTTTCCATTGCTAGTCATTCCTTCCTGCCTCTCTGACCTTCTTCTATCCAGGATCATTTTCCTTCTGAGGGTCTCTTTAGTCAGGTTCTCCAGGTGGTGAATACTCAGAGTTTCTGTTTTTTTGAAAAGATCATTATCTCACTTCTTTTTTGAAACAAATTCATCTGTTCTGAGTATATAAGTCTATTTGTTTATTATTTTTTATGAGCCCTTTAAGAATTGGGGGAAAAGGGAGAAAAGAAAAAAGGCAAGGTCATATGCCGTGATTTGAGGCTTGTATGAATAGAGGGGGTGAGCACAGCTGAGACCAGCAGGAAATGAGACCACAAAGAGATTTAGGACTAAATCAGGTAAAGTTTTAAGGATTTCTTTCTTTTAAGGTTTTTACTCTAAATGAAGTAGAGTGTCACTAGATAGTTTTGAGCAAAAGGTTCACATGAATTTATTTATGTTTTTAGACAAAATTATCTCTATCCTATCTTCTGTACTTAGAATAGATTGGGAAGTGATTTGAAAACTGAGATCCCATTCAGGAATCCATTGTAATAATCTACATATAATATGATGAAGAGTTGGGCTAAGGTGATAACAATGGAGTGGAGAAATATGGTTAGATTAATATATTTTTAAGGTAAACCCAAGAGGTTTCACTGATGGATTGAAATGTTTGGTATGAGGAAAAGAGAAAAAGTCGAAAATAACTCTAGGGACATCCCTGGTGGCACAGTGGTTAAAACTCCATGCTTCCAATGCAGGGGGCCGGGGTTCGATCCCTGGTCAGGGAACTAGATTCCACATGCGTGCCGCAATTAAGAGTTTTCAGGCCACAACTAAGGAGCCTGCCTGCTGCAACTAATACCCTGCACAACCAAATAAATAAATTAAAAAAAAAAAACTAAGTTTTTGACCTAAGCAATACAAGAGGGAGATTTTCCAATTAATACTTGGATGGTAAAGGGACAAATATTAGAGATAAAAATCAGAAGTTCATATTGGTTATAGTGAAGAGGGAACAAGACCCTGCTTTCAGACTGAACATTTCAGACTGAACAGATACTAAAATGTTGTTCAGTTCACCCTAGGACCAAATGAGTAAGTCTGGAAACACTCTAGTATTTGCCAAACTGATACTGGAAAAAAGGCTAACTCATTATAATTTCTATTTTTGTATTTTAAAAATTCATCCAATCATTCCAGAATTAAAAAGACTCCTCTGGAGAGGGGTGAATGAGTGGAGCACAGAGGATTTTTAGGCCAGTGAAAATACTCTGTATTACACCATAAGGATGGATATATGTCATTATACATTTGTCCACATCCATAGAATGCACAACAACAAGAGTGAACCCTAATATAAACTTTGAACTTTGGGTGATTATGATGTGTCAATGTAGGTTCATCAATTGTTATAACTGTACCACTCTGGTGGGAGATGTTGGTAATGGGGAGGCTATGTGTGTGTGAATCAGCTCTGCTCGTTTAAAGTACAGGACTTGATCATGGTACTTTCTTCCCCTTGTCTGTATGTGTTTATCCACATCTAAATCTCAACCATCTCCTGAAAAGACTACTATTTTTTATTGCTTTTACATTATAAGCCCAAGTCCTGTGTCTCACTGGTTAAATGGTAGTGCTTCATTAAAGATAGTTTAGAAGTTTTGATTCTAACCAAGTTTTCCAGCTCTGTGGAGTTCTAGGACGAAATGGGATACCATGTTATAACTTACAATGGTCAGCCTATCCATTTGGTTATAAAATCTGTCTTGCAGTGCACTATGGAACTATCTCGCACAGATAATCTAACATAAAAGAGGTGGAAATTAACAAATCAGCTTCTTAGATCTTTTAAAACTTGTAGGTGTACCTGTGCTAATTGGCTTATGAAGATTTAAAAGGGCTTATATAAATTTAAGATATGAGAACTGACAAATTTCCAAAGGAAAAATAACTTTAATGCTTTAAATTTGCTCATTATTTAAGGGGAAAAAAAGTTATGCAATAATAATAATGGCCTTTTGAGTTTTGTGGGGTTTTTTGTCAGTACATGGGCCTCTCGCTGTTGTGGCCTCTCCCGTTGCGGAGCACAGGCTCTGGATACGCAGGCTCAGCGGCCATGGCTCACGGGCCCAGCTGCTCTGCGGCATGTAGGATCTTCCCGGACCAGGGCATGAGCCCGTGTCCCCTGCATCAGCAGGCGGACTCTCAACCACTGGGCCACCAGGGAAGCCCCCTTTTGAGTTATTTTGAAACCTCATAAAGCCATTAAACTATGGGCTGTGGGGCATTCATTGTTTTTAAGTGATTTAACAAGTTTCAATAATTGGTATGTAGCTCTAAAAAGGGTCACATTCAATTAATATATTTAATCAAGATGAATTATTGGAAATTATACTGGTTTGATAATATGCTTTCCCTCTGATTTTATCAGAATATAAAAATAATAAAATGTAAAACAATGCTAGAAAATATTAATATTCTAATTTATGCAAGACTTTTCTTACTTTTTCAATAGAAAGCCTAAATAATTGGAGCTTTCTAAGCTTCCTATTCTGGCTTTACTGGTCAAATGCACTAACACTGATGTTATATATATTTCCAATTATGAAAATAAAAGCATGTTTTTAACCAAATTTATACATAATAACTAAAGTTTTTATAAAACAGATTGATTATTACAACTTCTGATAGTGCTGTAACTTATGTGAATCTAGAGAGCTATCCTACTCAAATAATTTAGATAAATTCTAAAAAGCACTTTATTTTTATAGAACTTTGTAATGTCAACAGTGACCATATTGTTTTTTAAAGAATGACTCTAGGGCTTCCCTGGTGGCGCAGTAGTTAAGAATCCTCCTGCCAATGCAGGGGACACGGGTTTGAGCCCTGGTCTGGGAAGATCCCACATACCACGGGGTAACTAAGCCTGTGCGCCACAACTACTGAGCCCACATGCTGCATCTACTAAATCCTGCACACCATAGAGCCTGTGCTCCACAGCAAGAGAAGCCACCACAATGATAAGCCCACGTACCGCAAGGAAGAGTAGCCCCTGCTCACTGCAACTAGAGAAAGCCCACACAGAGCAATGAAGACCGATGCAGCCAAAAATAAATAAATAAAAAATAAATAAATTTATATACAAAAAAAAAGAATAACTCTAATTTACTAAGGCCTGCAACTGAATTTGAGTACTTGAAAGTCATTAGTGAATAATTTTTTATTACAAAAAATAAAAATTCCTATAGAAATCAGTCTCCCTAAATCAGAGAGAACAAATATATCCCTAAATCAGAAAGAGCAAATATACAGACTTGTCATATAGTATTTACTTACAATCTTGCAAGAATATTCTTGCATATACAGTTGACCCCTGAACAACATGAGTTTGAACTGCATGGGTCTACTTAAATGTGAGTTTTTTTCACTATGTGCATACTAAAGCATTACACGGTCCATGGTTGGTTGAATCTGCAGTCCTGGAACCTCAGATTGGGAGGGCCAGCTGCAAAGTTATATGTGGATTTTGCGGGGGAGGGTGTTGGCATCCTTAACCCCTGAGTTGTTCAAGCGTCAACATACATCTATGCATTTGTATCTTATAAAGGTTAAACCACAATGCTAAAATCAGTTGTATATAGACACTGTCTTATATATAAATAAGTTTAATTATATTTTAAGGCCAAAAAAAAGAAACTTTAAATAATATTGTCATCTAACATTGTGCAATATGACTATGCTTTATGTTTAAATATATTATGCCATATCAAAACAAAAAGAATAAAGTCTTAATTATAATAAAAAGGAGAGAACTGATGGGTAAATGAAAAATGTGTCCTTAGATTATACTTTTAGCTTTTAATATGAGGGGGAAAAATAAGTACTGTTTGGCACTTATGTAAATATTTTACTCAGTAAATCAAAGCTTTTTTTTTTTTTAATGTAGACTTTCAAGTCTCATGAGTCTAATTTTGTGCTTTCATGCTGTCTTTTACCACACCCCTAGTTTGTTTTAAATAGAGCAATAAGAATTATTCACGCTAAGAAAAACTAGAATTTTCAATATGTATTATGTTAAACTATGCATGTTTATTTTAAATATTACATGTTATTCTGACTAACAAAAGGGGCAACACACCAAAAATTCTTTGTTTTTTGAGCAAAACGTTCTGACAATGATTTTTAATAATGTCTTTCCTAATTCTGGCCCCAGATGTTTAAAAAATGAAATTGTTATGGTATCTTTTAAACCTAAAATATTACTAGATTTTCTCAGGTGGCCAGTAGCCAACCATTAATACTAGTTCATAAAAGATAGGACACAGGAGTTCATAAGTGACATACTCTTCGAATTTTATTTATTTTTGTTTTGTTAACTCAAAACAATTTGAAATCTCTTTTGGTTACCAAATACGGGATTCAAAAATACATTCACAAATCAAAAGAGAGATCATTCCTCCTGAGTTAATGATATATAAGTAATGTGTTATTAAGACATTACTTTTCAGACTGAAAAGAGGCATACTCGTGCTCGCATAAAAGACTGACACTGTGTCTATAATTTGATAACAAAAATGATTTTGTTCCTATATTTAATTGACTTATAATTGTAACATAACTTATACTAGGAGAAAAAGAGCACTAGCACTTAGAACGCTGGGGAATGGTGCCGAATTGGGGATTCAGTGTTGGTTTTTACAGATCAGACTATTCTCATTACTGCTCTGGGTCCACAGTCCATCATGGTAACCACACTCACTGTGTCTTTGGTGCCACCACTTGTCCCCTGCCACCCCAGGGTCCCATTATCCCCATTGAACTTAGAGATCCCAGTTTGATGATGGCAGTTCCCACTGGCATTTCTGACCTGCAGAGAAAAGAGACCACAGAGTTCTGCAAGGATACGGGGCTCCCTCACAATTTCATCTTATTCAGTTGTGGAGGAAGGTGCATCCTCTGGCCCCTCCCAAGGTGGGTGAGCACATCTTAACGTGATATAAATACTAACTTTCCAGTCTCCTTAAGCCGATGAACACCCTCCTCTAAAGTATACCAAGACAGTCTTGGCATTTCAATTTCCTTTAGTGTAGGCCATGTTTGAGTCCATGTTTCAGTTAACCAACCAAACAACTAGAGCTTTTTCCAACCCCTCATGGTAAAACTTTGAATCCAGAATCTCTTATACTGGGCTTATATCAATAAATCTAGCTTGATCCAATTGTATATTCTCCCACCATGATCCTAAACCTTTAAGATCCATTCTCACACACATTCCCAAGATTTTTGTCTATATGAATTGAAAAAAAACCCATACAGTTCTTTTGATATACAGTGAACCTCTTCTTGGGTTACCATCTCCACCTTAGCCTTTGGAGCCTACTGTGAATTGAGTCTAATAATAATAGGCTTAGCATCAAAGAGGGGTGGGTAGTAAGGGGCTTGCCTGAGAGGAATCAGTAGGTACCTTGTCAGGCAACTGCTTCTGGGAGGCCATTATGGTTTCTTTAGGCAAAGATGAAAGGGTTGCTTTTCCTGGCAAAGAAGACTTGGCAGAACTTAGGGGTTCAGTAGCCCCTAAATTATTGGGACCTACCTAAATGACCCTATTCCGAATTTTAGGATTTTATTACTTCCCAGTCGATGCCCTCACCTTAACAGAAGACACCCTGGGAGGTTGGGAATTCAATTTGTATTGTAATTCAGTCAGTCACAGGATGAGACTCTGGGTTTGGTTTTCAGAAATCTTAGCCCTGAAACTACAGTAGACAAAAGTTTCTTTTAGGGAAGATATAGAAGCTTTAAAGTTATTTATACAAAGCTTGTGCTGGGAATTTGAAGTCCGGAGATTATCCTTTTCTTTCTCCACTTTCTATAGCTCAGTTAGGGGCTGACAATCAATTTCATTATGCTACTTAGTTTGACTAAAATGCCCTATAATAGCAAATACATGCTCCTCCAGAACTTTTCCTTCTATAGATATTTGATTAGTAATGTCCAATGCAATATTTTGCATATTTCTGTTGCCACATCAAGCCATGGATTAGGTGCTCTCTTTACTACTGGAAATGGAGTCATTAGTGCCTTAAATCTATCAACTAGAGAACCAATTCCAGAAAACCCAGAACCAATTCAGAAAACTCATCTTTCATATTCTGTTCCTCTAACCTCACCAAAATTTGTATTAGTCAGTGTTCAACAAAAGAAATAGAACGAGTAGGAGGTATATAATCATAGATTTATTGTAAGAAATTGGTTTATGTGATTGTCAGAACTGACAAAGCAAGTCCAAAATCTGTTGGACAGGATGTCAAGAAGAGCAGCCTGGAACTCTTAGGCACATACTGAAGTTGCAATCGTCTTCAGGGAAACTTCAGCTCTGCTTTTAAGACATTTCAACAGATTGAATCAAACCCACTCATTTATCTAGAATAATTTCCTTTACTTAAAGTCAACTTAATTTGGACTTTAATCACATCTACAAAGTACCTAGATTAGTGTTTGAGAGATAAGTGGAGACTGTAGCCTAGCCAAGTGAACACATCAAAAGACCATTATATGCCTCTTTGGGTTTTTTTTTAGTATAGAGCATGTACTACTTTTGTAATTAAAAACAATAACTATATGACTGAAAGCTTCTCTGTTTAAATGACAGCAGACATGTTTAGACTGAAGTTTGTTTTCTTCTTTGTACTTTACTTAGGCAATAACATAATTGGATCCCTTTTTCTTCCCTCATTGACCTTTCTTTCATATTTGGCCCATTTTCCTTGTGTTTGAACTATCAAAGACAGGTGATATAGCACACTTAACAGTTCTTGGATGGTGGTTCCAAATTAATACAGCTTTCAAAGATAGATTGCTTTTCCTAAAATGATAGGTTATACCCTGAGATAATTTTACCTTTAAGTCCGAGAAGCTCCATCAAAGCCACAAGGCATTCTTTATAATATTCTGTATAATATTCTGAACTTTAGGTGAATAAATAGTGCACAGTGACTATTGGTTAATGAAACAAAAGACACATTAATTTAAAAAATAAAGGGGGAGGCACTTTGCCCTAGTTTCTGTAACAACAGAGGGATAACACAGTTCTACACAGTTTGATATTCAGACTCTTCATTGGCATGGGCTTATTTCCATGGTAGATTCAATTATGCTAAAGACATAATGCGAAGTCTTTTTAACACATTTTATATCATTTAATTTTGTTCTTTAATCTTGTTTGTCCTCTGTCATGTTCTAAATAGTTCAGCAACAAGATTTCAAACAACTATCCACATTCACATTGATTCATTTTCCAGGAAATCTCAATGCTGTCTCTTTTCATTAGAAAAGAAATGACTAACCAGTCAACCAGCAATTTTTGGTGTCCTTGGCAACAAAACAGGGTGACTTCTTTTCAATAAAGACCCTAGAGAAAGTCATTTGTGTTCTGAAAACATTTTTCTCAATATTTTTAAAGGAAAAAAAAATGCCATTCTACTAATTGAATCACCCTGAACAGAAACCTGTTAAAAGTATAATGAGAAACAAATCACACTTAAAAGAATGCATAATTTTAAAATAGGAGGAAGATGTTGCATAGGAATTAACACAGGGAATCCACCTATTTGTTATTTGTGAATTATTAAATAGGTAACTTGTTTTTACCCTTAAAACGTTTTAGTCTATTCCTGTACTTTTTCCTTTATCATCTTCATCAAAAACTGAGAATAAGTTCTGAGGATCAAATGTACAGCATGGTGACTATAGTTAATAATACAGTATTGTATACTTGAAAGTTGCTGAAAGTAGAACTTAAGAATTATCACCACAAAAAGATGAAAAAAAAAGGAGTTAACTATGTGAGGTAATGGATGTGTTAATTATTTTGATCTTGGTAATTATTCCATTTTATTCCATGTGTGTATGTGTGGTATGTGTATATATATATTCATCTCATTGTAGACTTTAAATATATACAATTATTTGATATTTGTCAAATATTCATCAATAAAGTCAGAAAAACAAACTGAATGGGAAAGCTGTCCTATATAGAATTGCTTCCTAAGAATTATTGGTTTGAAAGGGAAGTCTTTTCATACAACTTGACCTCCAAGCAGTTGTGGAAGGAAATTGTTTATATTCAGTTGGTGTATTTGTCTTCTCTGTCTGAAAGACATGGGTGGAGCTTCCTGCCCAAGAATGATCTGATGCAATCTGAGGTAATGTCTGTAAGGAGATGTTATTTTCGTCTCCCTGAAACAGAAGATTCCCATGCTGGGCGGGGTGAACCAGGATATGTATATAATTCTTTACAGTTTACAAAGCATTTCCTTAAAGTATCTTATTTAATCATTTAATCCTCACAGTAATTCAATAAATTAGACACTATTGCCTATCTTTTTAAAAATAAGTATTTGAACCTTTGACAGAGTCCCTTGCCCAACTTCACAAAACATTTAGCTCATTTCTGACTCTCAATCTCATAGATTTTTCTGTTAGAATGACCTTTTCTCTCAGATGAGATAGCTTATGCAATGCTTCTGTGTTAGTCTGCTAGGGTTGTCGTAACGAAATACCACAGACTGGGTGGCTTAAACAACAGAAATTTACTTTCACACAGTTCTGGAGGTTGGAAGTCCAAGATCAGGGTGCCAACAGGGTTAGTTTCTGATGAAGATTCTCTCTCTGGTTTGTAGACAGCTGGCTTCTTGTTGTCCTCACGTGACCTTTCTTTTCTGTGAACTTGTGGAAAGAGAACTCTCTCACCTCTTCTTCTTATGAGGACACCAGTCCTACAGGATGAAGGCCCTACTCATATTACCTCACTTAACCTTTATTACCTCCTCCTACCTTTGTAAGCTCTATTTCCAATTACAGTTATATTGGGAGTTAGGGTTTAACATATAAATTTGGGGGTACACAATTCTGTCCGTAACAGCTTCCTTACAGAGAGATAAGAATCTGTGTGTTTCATATAGACTCAAAGATTTTTACAGTCTGAAGGAAATTCATTTTAAAGTAAACTAGAGGCCCAGAAAGAAAAATAACCTATTAATATAAACCATCTAGTAATAGTAGAATTGGGACTAGAACTCTGTCTTTAATTTTCATAGCGCTACCCTTTCCATTAAACAATTCATGTCTTATGATGTTATTGCTCATATAAAGTTCCACACACAAAGCAGAAAGTAGATGCAAACTCATCAATTTGGAAGGGACTTCCAAGGAGACCAGTGAAATTGATCTAAATTGTAAATTGATCTAAGGCAATGTGGGCCCTCATAGTTGCTGGCTTTAGTTTGGTATCGTAGCATCCAGTCTTTATTGTTAGGTGAGTGCTAAGAGCTCTCCTCCGGACACCTATGACCAAGTATCAAAGCAATCATTAGAATAAATTTTGTACACATACAAATGTTTATTAGCAAACAGAAACTAAGACAGCCATGCAACCTCTCCCCTTAAGCTCAATGAAATCCCAGCTTTCTGTCCATGGTTAAATGCTTTGACTATGCTTGGCATGAAAGCTTCTCTGAGAGAAAATGTGACAATATGTTAGAGACAGGAGTCTGCTTATCTATTTGTAAGCAATGTACAATTAGATTCTTTCAAAGTAGCTACTGAATACCAGCCACCTTGGGAATAAAAATCCGATTGCTGGGTTCACTCTTTGTGTGATGGCCAGTGTCTCTATGGTGTTTCTAACAAATATAGTCTTGACCATTACTCACTTCATTAATGAAGTCTTTTTTGTAACATCTGTGATGCTAGGTAAATAACCCCTTGTGTTGATTAGAGATAAATAAAGCTCAAGTCTCCTGACAATATCTCAACAATCTCTTTCTTCATCACTTACTCTGTTCTTAGCCCCACTAACTTTCACTAAATTTCTTCTTTGAATATACCAATGGCATTCTAATATACATTTATATTTATAATTGGTTCTGTTTCTCTGGAGAACCCTGACTAATACATCTATGTGTGCCCCAAGACTTTAGTGATATACATATATAAGACATTGTTCTTATACTGCTAGGATTGTATTACTAGGGTTTCTTAAAAATATCTCATCTAGGGACTTCCCTGGTGGTCCAGTGGGTAAGATTCCATGTTCCCAATGCAGGGAGCCCAGGTTCGATCTCTGGTTGGGGAACTAGATCCAGCATGCATGCTGCAGCTAAGAATTCCACATGTTGCAACTAAGAAGTCTGCATGCTGCAACTAAAGGTACCACATGCCACGACTAAGACCCGGTGCAGCCAAAATAAATAAATAATTTTTTTTATAAAAAGTATCTCATCGAGACAACCCCTGGTTACATAATACTATGAAGTCTTAGACATAAAAGAGAAGTCTAAGGGCCAGTCACTTGGTTTAAGAAAAAGGCTACAGTGATGACTTTTAATCACCAGAGAGCACCACTGGCTCAGCCACTGGTTCTATAATGCAGAGATATTTTATTATCTGGTGCATAATTAAGATTCCTTCATTTATTCAAAAAAGCAATTACTAAGCACAAAATATGTTCTAGGTCCTGGGGGAATACAGCAGCGAATATGAGAAATAAGGTCTTTATTACTGATCTTGTTTAGGTTTCACTCAGAAATGATGGCTTGAGCAGCCTAAACTAGTTAGAATTAAGGCACAAACAAATGGAAAGAAATCCCACACTCATGGAATGGAAGACTTTATATTGTTAAAATGCCTATACTACCCAAAGCAATCAACAGATTTAATGTAACACCAATCAAAATCCCAATGACATTTTTTTACAGAAATAGAAAAATCAATTTTAAAATTCATATGGAACCACAAAGGACAAGGGATAGCCAAATCAAACTTGAGAAAGAAGAAATCCACAACTGATCTTTGACAACAGTATCAGAGATACACAATGTGGAAATGACAGTCTCCTCAAAAAATGGTACTGAGAAAACTAATTTCCAAAATATATAAGGAACTCCTACAACTCAATAGCTAAAAAAAGCAAAACCACTGGTAGCTCAATTTTAAAATGCGCTAAGAGGTTGAATAGATACTTCTCCAAAGAAGACATACAGATGTCTAGCAGGCACATGAAAAGATGTTCACCATCTGTAATCATCAGGGAAATGCAAATCAAAACCACAATACCATATCACCTCACACCTCTCTGGAAGGCTGCTATCAAAAAAAACAAAAGATTGCAAATACTGGCAAGGATGCAGAGTAATTGGAACCCTTTCACACTGTTTGTGGGAATGCAAAATGGTACAGCTGTTATCAAAAACAGTATGGAGGTCCCTCAAAACTTAAAAATAGAACTATCATATGATCCAGCAATCTCACTTCTTGACATTTATGTAACATAATTGAAATCAGAATCTCAAAAGATATTAGCACTTCTGTGTTCATTGCAGCACTGTTCACAGTAGCCAAGATGTGGAAAAAACCTAAATGTCCATCAGCAGATGAATGAGTAAAGAAAATCTTGTATGCATATACAATGGAATGCTATGCAGCCTTGAAAAAACAAAACTCTGCAATATGTAACAATATGGATAAACCTTGAGGAAATTATGCAAAGTGAAATAAATCAGTCACAGAAAGACACATACGACATGATTCCACTTATAAGAAGTATCTAAAATAATCAAACCTACAGAGTCAAAGAGTAGAATATTGGTTGCCAGGGATTGGAGGGAGGGAGGGAGAAATGGAGAGTTGCTAATTAATAGGCATAAACTTCTAGTCAAACAAGATGAATGTGCTCTGGAAATCTGTACAACATTGTACTTATAGTCAACAATAATGTTTTGTACACTTTAAAAATTTTTTAAGAGTGTAGATCTCAAGTCAAGTCTTATAACAATAAAATAAAACAAAAATGATGAAATGCTGGGGCAGGGGAGACTCCTGTATGCCATTGTATTTAGACTGGGTATTCAACAGTGAACAAGACAAGGTTGTCTTAGTTATTGAATTTACAACATAGTAGGGAACACAAAATTAATTTTTAAATGTCCAATTATGACCAGTGATAAGATGGTAAATAAATGGCAAGGTGATGCCACAATACACAATAGGGTAGCTTTTTAGAGTTTAGCAAACGCTTTTCTGAAGAAGGCGAACATAAGGATGAGTAGAAATAACCTGCAAAAAATTTTCCAGGAAGACATTCTAGAGAGAAGTAACTGAAAAGAACTCAGTTAACCATAGCATGATATGAGAATGAAGGAAGAACTAAGCACAAATAGGGTTTGGCATAGAAAAGTGGCTGCTTAGGAAGCTCTTCTAATTTTCTTTTCTTTGTGGTGTTCTGGGACATAGCTGCTAATCTGGCACCTAATCCAGAGTAACCTCAGCCTTAAAACAGCCCCATGACCAATCCAGAGCCATCGACTTCGGGACATCTGGATGTTGCTTGTCAAGAAAAAGTAAAACTCACTGAGTTTAATTAGTGTGAGACTGACTTTAGACCTATAATAAGTTAAATAACAATACACATGACTCATAAACAGCCAATGATACAAAACACGCCTAGATCCAGGACAAAAATGCAAGGTAACGCTACACGATCAAAATCAGTTCCATTTTAAGTAAGAATGGCAGTTAGTATCTCAAAGGTACTAGAGATAGGGGAGGACCAATCAGAAATCAAGGTACTCTCATGAATCTGAGGGAATGAGGGATTAGAGATTTTAGGTAGATTTAGTTAGCTTCACGAATGAAATAACTAAATTTGTTATATTTCTGCTTTTTTAAAAATAGACCCAAGAAATCACTCTTTTTTGAAAAGTGAAATTGTCTTTTGCAAGTAATATATATTATTAAGCTTACATAATTCTTTTTTTCTTTTGGCTTCCTAGGAGAGTGATTTGAAAACTGGCTGAAATTAAACATTAAAAGAAATTTCTTTAAAAAAAGACTCACAAGGGCTGAATAAGAAGGTAAAAGAATGCCAAAACAGAGATAGGGAAAAAAGGATAGTAGTACATGTAATTATTTAGTATAATGAGTAATCATCTGTTGAAGACCCACTAAGTGCCAAAAACTGGATTAGACTCTGAAAATGAAATAATGACAGTATTTTTTGAAATAATGTTTGCATCTTATCTTTAGGATTTTTCTGAGTTTGATCAGGGCAAGAAATATAAAAATAATCACAAAGCAATATGATACATTCTGTAATCCAGAATACAATCCAAGGTCAGGTGTGAGAATAGTTAACTACCATTATTTTTGCCTTTTCGGTATTTCTTCCCCCTCCTTTCTCAGGTGACAGAACTCTTCTTTTCAGAGAAAAAACATTTCATGTGGTTCTGTAAGGCCATTGGAATATTTCTTATGACCCCTGTCTAGCCAAACAGGGCTCTGTAGAGCTCTGGTCAGAGTGACTAGTTCAGTAATGATCATGTGCTACATGCCAGACAAATATGTCTTTTTGTGGACTTTTCTTTAAGGACTATTGGGAAAAATTATCCTTCCACTGAGGTCAGTAAGCTTGAAAGATATAAGTGTAGGGCTTCTGGCAGCCATTTTGTGAATCACTGCAACAGCAGAGATAACAAGAGATACAGAATCTGAAGGAGCCCCAGGACCTAGCCATGCCTAAAATTGACCATACCTCATCACATCCAAGAAATTTAGCATGAGATTTTTTTCCTCCCACTTGCAAGTAAAAATAATTCTGACTTACACAGTGGACATCACTATACTGCAGTCAACTAGTATATACATTTTCTTTGAAAAGAAAAACTATCTTGAATTTCAATCTTGAATATTTCATTAAGGAATTATAAGGTCATCAGTTTTCCATTCAAAGGCAGACATGTCTAATGAATTCTGATTTTTTTCTGCATTGTTGATTAGGTATATCTAAAACAGTTCAGAAACATAAAAGAGAAAAGCAAGTTTAAAAGCAAGTTTGTGAGATATTAGACTACAGGACTGCTGAGATTATTCAAACAACACAATGGCTTGTGTTGGATTTTAAGATTGTGAATCTGGCATGAAGGTAAAAATACACACAGGAAATGAGGTGGATTATTGAGTGTGTGGAGAGAATCTAATTTAAAACTCATTGTAAAATTTACCTATAAACAACTTAGTCCACTACACATTCACTTATAAGTGTATCTTAATAGATCACAAAATGAAAGAGAATGTATGAAGTGTTTAGCTCCCAGCATAAAGCTGCTGGAGCTGACAAGTTCATTTTTAATATTTGATTTGAAAATCTTGGGCACAGCAGTCGCAAGTTAAGATGCAAATTAAATATTTCAGGAAACAGCAGAGATGCACATTTCAATTGAATTTCCCATGAATAAAAGGTTATAAAGTCCCCACTAGAGGGGAAGCATCATTGTTTCACAGCCTGAATTTCATTTTGGGTTGTTTGGGAGGAAGACTTAAGGTTATCTTTTTTCTTATTTTGTTCTTCAGTTTGAATTAAGAATCTCAAAATGTTATCAGAAGGACTAGCAGAACATAAGCTTTATTTTAAAAACAGTCAAAGGCAACCAGGTGAATGAGTTCCATGTGATTTGAGATCTGAGGCAGATGCCTTGATAAAGGCAATTCATTCCCTCAAGAACACCTGCCCAGGTAACGCTGGGCTAGCATTTGCATTTAAATGCCATCTACAAATTTTTCTCTCTGAAAAATCTCAGTGAGCCTAAACTAAATATTAAATCCCTTATTCTTTGACCACCTAAGGGTAGCCAGCCTTTTCTCCTCATGTACAGGTAGCTCTTCACAGCTTCATATTCAACTTTTAAGACAAATACAGAAGGTTAAAAATGCTATTATCAACTCTACTAATGTAACGAATTGCAGTATTCTTTCCCTGAAAGACCCAGAGGCTCACACATGATAGGCTCCCATTTCGTGTCTGATGCTTTCTCCATAACGCTATAAACATACAGATGCATGAGAGTTTGCTAAGACAAGAGCAGTAGAACGAAAAATGGCATCAGGAATTGCATTTTGAAAGGGAAAAGATTATCATGTTCCTTTACTGATGACAGGGATGAGATTTCAGAATGAAGCTCCCAAAACAATATCAATAGAGAAATGACAGGATGGGAGGTGAGCATGTGGCTTGGGTCCAGAGCCCGGGGCTGTCATGTTGCAGCTGTGTGAAGTCAGTCCAGTTCCAGGCTGAGCTGGTCACCACAGTGACAGCTGGGACAAGGGAGGAATGAGACTGAGAGACACTGAAGCCGTGCAGAAGAGGTGTTTGCTACATGGGGACCGATGGAAAACTTAGATCCAAGTTTGTAGCCAATGAATGCAGAGAACATATGCCATGCATTGTGTATATTAACTCCAGGTGTTTTAAATTAAATTTTTAATTTTTCAGACCTTTACCCAAACTTACTCCATTTATTTTTCTTTGCCTTGAAGCAAGCAGGATTTTGCACCTGTAACCAAATTTGTAACAACAACAGCAACTAAACCCCACTGTGGCCAAAGACTATACTATATGCAGTTTATAAACGGCTGGTAAAATTCAATGTTGTATACGATGAACAAAGAGAAAATCTGACATTTTGTTACATTTGAGATAGTTGGAATTCTACCAGTACAAACCTCTGGTATCAGAAACTTCTTTTCCCTATTATAGCAAAAGACGTTTAATATATTGAAAATGCCTTTTGGCTTTTACCTTTATATGCTATTTCTATCCTAGAAACTCAATAATTATTTCATAACTTCTGAAATGTCCATAATTAAGTTTTTATTATATGTGTGTAAGGATATGTAGAGTATGTTGTATGTGCTACATGACATAAATACAAATAACATATATATACATATATATGTATATGGAGAGAGAGAGGAGGAATTGGGGAGATTACATACACTTTATTATGTGCTACTCTGATGAAAACATGAAGTTGATGTTTGTATCATTTATTCTAATTGGTCTAATGTGCATTTTAACAAATTACATTAAACAGAAAGCCAGTTGCACTTCAGTAATGGCACTGTCCTGATTAACAATGATCCAGAGAAGAAATTACATTTCAATTTAGTCTGCAGCTATTCCTAGGAAATGTAAGCTATTACTGTGTGGAATTTTGCACATTTAAATATTTATGATTGGTTTATAAATATTTTATACTTTAATAATTCTGTAGATTAAAAGTAAATGAAAACCTGCTATAAATACATGCTAGAACTGAACAATTATGTGAATGGATGGTGGGTGGTAGGTGCCAGGTTTCTCAGTGTTATAGTGGGAGGTTACAGATAAGCAAAGCCAAGAGGCTATAATGATCTACATGGTAGTGGATTATAGTTGGAGACATCAGTATGACTCATTTAGCCTAATGTAGTTTCAAATGGTTGCATGTAGAAATATATAGAGATGTGTGTATATGCATAGGCTAGTCTATGCACATACATCTCCTTGCTTTGTCAGCTGAGAAGGTCTAGAAACAACTTGGTAGCAACAAGCACACCTAGTGCCCTGATCTTGGTTGCTGATACCATTCTCCAATAAAAGACACCAGGGCTCCTTGGATCCTTAGAGAAAGGGTTGACAGTAATATGGGCAGGAAATATACAAGATGAGACTGGAGCATTTTGTGGTGTCAGAAGGTTAGGAAGTACTAAAATTTTTTAAAATAAATATAAAAACTATGTTGATGGGAGTATGTTAAAAGCACTATAGGAGCCTAATGAAATAGCTCCAAATGCCAAAGTTAAGCAACAAAATAAAGTATCATTGGATTATAACCCAAAGTATAAAGCAAGTACCAATGAGTCCATCCTAATATAAATAAATGCGTTAGACTATAACTCCCCACTCTTTAGGTGTGCATTGCATATAGCAGCTGTTATGGTTTGAATTATGTCGCCCAAAACTACATGTGTTGAAGTCCAAGCTCCTAGTACCTCAGAATTTGACTTTATTTGGGAATAGGGCCATTGCAGATGTAATTAGTCAAAATTCGGCCATACTGGAGTAGGGGGGGTGTCTAATAGAGTCCTTTTAAAGGACTCTAATAGAGTCCTTTTAAAATTTGGAAATTTGGACAGAGTCACAAGCACAGGGACAACACCAAGTGAAATGAAGGTAGAGATCGAGGTGATGTGTGTACAAATCAAAGAACTTGAAAGATGCCAGCGAACCGCCAGAAGCTGGGAGAAAGGCATGGAACAGATTCTCCCTCACCACACTCAGAACAAGCCGACTGCTTGACCTCAGATTTTCTCACCTCCAGAACTGTGAGACAATAAATGTCTGATATGTAATCCAGCCAGATAGTGGTACTTTGTTACGGTAGCCCCAGCAAACTAAACTGAAGCGACTTCCTTTCAAAGAGTAGAATATGGAAAGAAAAAAGAGTAACTTTACAGCGGAGAAACCTGACAAACACCATCTCAGCCAGGTGATAGAGGTTAACATCAATAGTGATGAGTCACATTTATTTATCCTTAATGTAATGTGATGAAAAGGGCACTTTCCCTCTGTGGTCTTCCTCACAAAAACCCATAACCCCAGTCTAGTCATAAGAACAATATCAGACAAATCCCAACTGAGGGACAGTCTACGAAATACATGACTGGTACTCCCCAAAACTGTCAAGGTCATCAAAATCAAGGAAAGCCTGAGGGACTGTCACAGCCTAGAGGAGTCTAAGGAGACCTGATGACTAAAGGTCATGTGCTTTCTGGATGGGATCCAAGAACAGAAAAAGGGCATCAGGATAAAAGTAAGAAAATGTGAATAAATTATAAACTACAGTTAATAATATGTCAATATTGGTTAATTAATTATAATAAAGGTATCAAACAATATAAGATGTTAGTAATATTACTTATTAAAGAATACGAAACTGGGCCTGGGTTATATAGGAATTCTCTGTATTCTCAACTTTTATGTTAATCCAAAACTTTTCAAAAATTCTTTGTTTTAAAAAGTAAATGAAAAAAATTGGCTCAGCTACATATCTGGTACTGTACTTAAAATGCGTAAAGCAAAGTCTTGTGAAATACAGGTATATTTTATGTGAAATTCAGTTTGCAGTAATTCCCAACATGCTCATAAAAGCCAATGTGCACATTAAATAAAAAATAGTGTGATCATAAATTATTAATACAAATTATGCAGTTCAGTGAGGCAGAATGACATTTCAAACATGATCTCCAACAGTTTTTTTTCGCGCAGGCTCAGCGGCCATGGCTCACGGGCCCAGCCGCTCCGCGGCATGTGGGATCTTCCCTGACCAGACCTCGAACCCACGTCCCCTGCATTCACAGGCAGACTCTCAACCACTGCGCCACCAGGGAAGCCCCCAACAGTTTTTTTATCCTTTCAAAATTGAGACTAGTAAATGGTTTTTCCCTGTCAGTTTACTATCATAATATTCTTTGACATATTATCCTCAGACAGTTCCATAAACAACTTGTGGTTCATTTCATTTCAGTTGAATAATTTTTTATGTTCTACAGTAAAGACTTAAAAAAAGCAGAGTCAAATATTTATCAGTATTTTTTAATCCTGTGTATTACATGCAAAATCAAGCCTGTTTTGGGATTTGGGACAGACTTGTCAATTTCAGGCTATTGCTTTTTAAAATCAACAGAAGGCAGGGTGGACAATTTTAAAAAGCATCTGAACCACTAAACTACCAAGTCATGTGTATCATATTAACTTTCCCAACAGGACAAATATTTTCCATAATTACTTTGTGTGTGTGTATGGGGGGGCAACATTTAAAATCTACTCTCTTAGCATAGCTTTCAAGTATATAATAGAGTATTGTTCACTATAGTCATTATGCTACATATTAGATCCCCAGAATTTGTCTTATAACTGGAAGTTCGTACACTTTGACCAACATCTCTCCATTTCCCCCAGCTCCCAGCCCCTGGCAACCACCATTCAACTCTGTTTTTATGAGTTTTATACTCTCTATGAGTTCAGCATTTTTGGATTCCAAATATAATTGAGTTCAAAGGGAATTTGCCTTTCTCTGTCTGACTCATTTCACTTAGCATAATGCCCTCAAGGTCCATCCATGTTGTCACAAATTGCGTGATTTCCTTCTTTTTACTACTGAATAATCTTCCGTGTGTGTGTGTGTGTGTGTGTGTGTATGTATTATTCATTCATCTATTGATGGACACAGGTTGTTCCCACGCCTTGGCTATTGTGAATGATGCTACAATAAACACGGGGGTGGAGATATCTTTTCAAGATAGGAAAAACTTTTTAAAAATTGAGATATAGTTGATGTACAATATTATATAAATTACAGGTGTAGAACATAATGATTCACAATTTTTAAAGGTTATACTCTATTTATAGTTATTAGAAAATATTAACTATATTCCCTGTGTTATACAATATATCCTTGTAGCTTATTTATTGTATACATAATAGTTTGTACCTCTTAATCCAATACCTCTACCTTGCCTCTCCTCCCTTCCCTTTCCCCACTGGTAACCACTAGTTCTCCATATCTGTGAGTCTGTCTCCATTTTGTTATATTCACTAGTTTGTTGTATTTTTTTAGATTCTGCATAAAAGTGATATCATACAGTCTTTATCTTTCTATGTCTGACTTATTTCAGACATAGAAGTGTTATCATACAGTCTTAATCTTTCTATGTCTGACTTATTTCACTTAGCATAATACCCTCCATGTCCATTCATGTTGTTACAAACGGCAAACTTTCATTCTTTTTTATGACTAAGTAATATTCCATTTTATGTATGTATGTATGTATGTATGTATACCACATCTTTTGTATCCATTCATCTGTTGATGGACACTTTGATTGTCCATATGGAACACTTTGGTTCTGTATCTTGGATATTGTAAATAATGCTGCTGTGAACATTGGGATAATGTATCTTTTTGAATTAGTGGGTTTTTTTTTTTTGGATATACACCAAGGAGTGGAATTGCTGAGTCATATGATAGTTCTATTTTTAGTTTTATGAGACACTGTCATACTGTTTTCCACAGTGGCTGAACCAACTTACATTCCCACCAACAGTGTATGAGGGTCCCCTTTCCTCCACATCCTTGCCAACAATAGTTTTGGTGGTCTTTTTGATGATTGCCATTTTGACAGGTGTGAGGTGGTATCTCGTGGTTTTAATTTGCCTTTCTCTGATGATTAATGATGTTGAGCATCTTTTCATGTGCCTGTTGGCCGTCTGTATATCTTCTTTGGAAAAATGTCTGTTCTGGTCTTCTGCCCATTTTTCAGTTGGGTTGTTTGTTTTTTTGGTGTTGAGTTGTATGAGCTGTTTATATATTTTGGATATTAAGTCCTTAAATTAAAATTAAAAAGAAATATAATTATCAGTCATATCATTTGCAAATATTTTCTCCCATTCAGTAGATTGTGTTTTTGTTTTGTCAGTGGTTTCCTTTGCTGTGCAAAACCTTTTAAGTCTAATTAGGTCCCATTTATTTATTTTTGCCTTTATTTTCTTTGCTTTAGGTGATAGACCCAAAACTTATTGCTTCAATTTATGTCAAAGAGTATTCTTCCTATGTTTTTTTCTAGGAGTTTTAGATATCTGTCTTACGTTTAGGTCTTTAATTCATTCTGAGTTTATTTTTGTATATGGTGTTAGAGGGTGTTCTAAATTCATTCATCTACACGTAGCTGTCCAGTTTTCCCAGCACCACTTATCGAAGATACTGTTTTTTCCCCATTGTATATTTTTGCCTCCTTTGTTGTAGACTAATTGACCATAAGTATGTGGGTTTATTTCTGGGTTCTCTATTCTGTTCCATTGATCTATGTATCTGTTTTTGTACCAGTACCATACTGTTTATTTTATTTATTTATTTTTTTGCGGTACGCGGGCCTCTCACTGTTGTGGCCTCTCCTGCTGTGGAGCACAGGCTCCGGATGTGCAGGCTCAGTGGCCATGGCTCATGGGCCCAGCCGCTCCATGACATGTGGGATCTTCCCAGACTGGGGCATAAACCCGTGTCCCCTGCATCGGCAGGTGGACTCTAAACCCCTGCACCACCAGGGAGGCCCTACCATACTATTTTGATTATTGTAGCTTTGTAGTGTAGTCTGAAGTCAGGGAACATGTTTTCTCTAGCTCCATTTTTCTTTTTCAAGATTGTTTTGGCTATTTGGGGTCTTTTTGTTTCCATACAAAATTTTAAATTTATTTGTCCTAGTTCTGTGAAAAATGCCATTGGTATTTTAATAGAGATTGCATTGACTCTGTAGATTGCCTTGGGTAGTATGGTCATTTTAACAATATTGATTCTTCCCATCCATGAACACAGCATCATCTTCAGTTTCTTTCATCAGTGTTTTATAGTTTTCTGAGTACAGGTCTTTTACCTCCTTAGGTAGGTTTATTCCTAAGTAATTTATCCTTTTTGATGCAATGGTAAATGAGATTGTTTCCTTAATTTCTCTTTCTGATAGTTTGTGGTTAGTGTATAGAAATGCAACAGATTTCTGTATATTAATTTTGTATCCTGCAACTTTACCGAATTCATTGATGAGCTCTGCTGGTGGTGTCTTTAGAGACAACACTTCTTAAGAATAGATTAGAAACATTTTATTGAGAATTATATGTCTGGAAATAAATAATTTCCATCTTGCTTCTCATGTTACTAATAATTAGCATTCATCTTTTGTTGGTGAATCATCCCAGTTTCAATGAGTGGAGAAATGTCAGTCTGAGTGTTTTTGAGTTATTATAGGAAGTAGACCTTACAGAATTGTTGAAAAATACAGGTCCAGAAGAGGTGTTGGATCAGAGGTTGAGTCACCAACCGGTCAATTAGAGAAGCCATGTCCTACCAGCCATAGATGTAGAAGCATGAAAGGAGAGTTTGTGGAGAAGACTATGAGAAACCATTGCTTCTGAGTAGCTGCTGAATCAGTGAGTCCACAGCCAAGTGACTGGGGGAGAACCTGAGGTCACTGTTGGTCAGCATGGCCAGGAGCCAAAGAGGAACAACCTCAAAAGTTGCTGTGAGGAATAATAATGAATGTCTATGAAAACTCAGCACACAATGTCTGGCACACGATAAGTACTCCATAAACATAAGATCCATGAAGGCGGGGATTTTTTTATCTGCTTTGCTCATTGCTGGAACCTCAGCTCCTAGCCCTGCTTAGTTACATTTTATATAATTAATTGATTAATAGCAGCTGCTTATATTGCTGTTTTTGTATTTGTTGTTAATGTAAGGTCACGTGGTTTATGACATTCATGAAAAGTGATATCATGATTTCTTTTTAATCTCCAACCCACCTAGGCAGGGCCATCCTTAAAATATTTAGGTAAGACAGGTGTGGTGTTGAGTTTCCAATATATCAGGTGTTTCTACCTTCTTAGACTTTGAGAATCAGTCTTTTCTAACATCCTTATTATTCAACAGCATTTACCGCTGGCCCCCATCTCCCAATTCGTCACATGAGTGCACTCTTAAAGGCTTGTGGTAGTCACTTTTGATTTTTACTTCTCTCCTTAGGCATTGTAGCATAACCTTTGCTGAACAAACTTCTGTTATTTACCAGCTCTCAGAGTCTACGTGTAATACTTTATAACACTTGAAGTCATGTGTCATGCTTTCTCCTCTCTTCCTGTTAGTTTCCTGGGTGTAGCAAATGCCATTGTTGTTTCACCTAACCCTTGCAGTGTCCAGCATATAAAGTGGGGACAAAAGTGTGCCCTTTTAAAGGCTACAGCCATTTCTAAATTCTAGGGTGAATGCCAACATCCTCCCTTTGCTCTTTTAAGGACCTCTTTGATGACTCTTTTAGCCTTGCGTATATAAGGACATGAGAAAGTGAAAACGCTCATGCTTCAGACCAAGCTGTTGCTAATATTTAATCATATAAAAAACTGCTTATTTTGAGTTGAGTTAGTCTTTGCAAAGATTATTATGTTGTTAGGATACATTGTTTTCTCTGGCTAAGAACAAGTAGGGAGGGTGAATTAAGAGCTGAGAAAAGATGAATTTATTCCAAAGAAAGAGAATCAAGCCCCATTAATATGGAAATAAGCCATCAGCTGACAAAGATATGTCTAGTGGGAAAATTTAGATCAAAGATAATGAGGCAACACATTAGAGGAAGAAAATTATCAGAGAGCCAGTTTTAACCTTTCCTTATCTAGATTATAATTCCTTTCCATTTAAGAGAATGGACTCTACAGACAGATTGCCTGGGAATGAATCCTGGGTTGATCACTTATTAGTTAAATGTCTTTGGGAAATTTATATATCTTCCGCATGTTTCAGTGTCTTATCTAGAAAGCAGGGATAATAATAATACCTTTATCATAGGATTGGTGGGATAAATAAGTGAATATATATACAGTGTCTAGTCCTAGCAAGTGCTGAATGTATTATTGTTATTATTACCAACATTATGATTATCCCCAAGAGTTACCAAAATAGTAAAGATAAGAGTATCGCTTTAGCTATGTTTAGGGACCTGTGTCCATGTTTTGGGATGAAGTATGTTCAGGAATGAGAAAGTGGTGATGAGACAGCTGGAGGCAACCTGTAAGACAGAAAAGAAGTGATATGCAAGACAAAATGGATTTCTAGGACACACAAGGAGTGATTTCAGAAATACTTAGGAAGAGAATTAGACTTCTTGCAGTTATGCAGTATGGGAGCTCAGATTATTGTTGCACATATATCAAAAGTAATAAACATCCTAGAGGGCTGAAGAACTTCAGGACCGTGAGGTTTTGATTATTATTTTAATAAATATTTACATATGTCACAGACAATTTATTGGTCACTGTGTGAGCATAACACTTTCTAGGTGTTAGAGGTACAGCTGGAACTTACATTTTGGTTGGGGAGAAAAATAATGAGCTAGTAAACAAATACATACAAGATAATTATGGATGGCGATAAATGCTATTAAGCAGGGCATAATGATAGAGAGTAATTTCTAAGCACATACTTTCCATAAAATTATCAGGAAAGGATTCTCTGAAAAAGAAGTATTTAGGCTGAAACATAAAATATGTGAAAGACGGAGCCTAAAAAGCCAAGAGAATAGTTTACCAGGTAGAGGGAAAGCCAAGTGCAAGTGTTCTGGAGCAAGAAAAAACTTGATGTGTTCAAGACACAAAAAGGAGGCCAGACTGGCTGGAGTTTTGTGCAGCAGGGAAAGCAGTAAGAGATGATGCAGGCAAGAGAGGTAGAACCCAGGTCATCCTCAACCTTGAAGACAAGGGTGAGGATTGTGGATTTTCTTCTGAAACAAGGAAAAATCGTTCATAGGTTTTAAGTGGGGTGGGGGGGTGAAATAATATATTTTATAACTTAAAAATACCATAGATGAATTTCCATGTTTCTAAAGCAGATCTCTCCACTGATGCCCAAGATCATCAAAGGACATCAAATTGTCCTTTCTAGTGGATTTTTCCCAGTAACACTCGAATATGCTCTTTTTTCTACCATCTTTTAAAAAATGTTCTCAATCCCCATTCCCACTTTATTTACCATCTTATTTCTCTCATTTCCTTTACATTAGAAAGAAGGAAGGAGGGAAGGAAGGAAGGAAAAGGAAAGAAAGGGAGAGAGAGAGGGAGGAAGGAGGGAAGGAAGGAAGAAGGAAGGGAGGGAGGGAGGAAGGAAAAGGAAAGGAAGGGAGGGAGAGAGGAATGAGGGAAAGGAGGGAGGGAGGGAGGGAAGAAGGAAGGAAGGAAGGAAGGAAGAGAGAAAATGACTTGAAAAAGTTGTCTGTACTCTCTTACTGCAAGGTATCTAATTCCATTCTCTTTTAATCCTATTCTAAATAGATTTGCACCTCCACTCCACAGAAACTGCCCTTAATCATGGTCATCAATGACCTTCATGTTACTAAAGCCACCTTGTCTGTTCTCGGTGTTTTATCTCAGGTGACCTATCAGCAACTGTTGCCACTGTTCATACTACCTCCTCCTTCCATCACTGGCTTTCAGGATAACACGTTCTCCTAACATCCCTCCGACTCTTCTGTATCCTCAGTCACTTTTAGTTTTTTCTTGTCTCCTCAGTCTCTAAATGTTGGCATCTCCTGCACCACTATTCTGTCTATATCCCCTAGATTACTTTATCCATTCCTGTACCTTTTAAATATCATTTATATTTCTGAAGTCTCTCACATTTAGAGCTCCATCTTGAACCCCTACCCTGAACTTCAGACCCACATATTTAACTGTCTACTTAACACCTTGGATGTCTAACAGAACATGTTAAAGCAGCGGTCCCCAACCTTTGTGGCAGGGACCGTTTTGTGGAAGATGATGTTTCCACGGCCGGGGTGGGCGGGGAGACAGTTCAGGCGGTAACCGGAGCGATGAGGAGCATTGGGGAGTGGCCGATGAAGCTGTGCTCGCTCACCTCCTGCTGTGCGACCGGGTTCCTAACAGGCTGCAGCCCAGTACAGGTCCGCGGCCTGGGGGGGTTGGGGACCCCTGTTTAAAACGTAGCTCCTGCTGCCTGTCCCCCACCTGCACAAAAAGAAATGGCTCCGTTCTGTTCATGGTAGTTTCATTGTTCCAATTGCACAGGCCAAAACCTTGAAGCCATTCTTAAAGCCTCTTTTATCTACTTTATTGTCAAACCTGGTTGGTTCCACTATCAAAATATATTCATAAGCTCTCCAGTTATTTTTACCTCCACTGTTGCCATCCTTGAAAAAACCACTATTATCTCTTGTGTAGATGCTTGCAATTGGCTCCTAAATGTTACCTCTGTTTTTATTTTTGTTCCCCTAAATATATTCTTACTATAGCAGCCACAGTGACACTTTTCAAACAAATTTCTCGTCATATCACTCCTCGATTTAAAGAGGAGTAGTTTTGGTAGATTCAGTGGTGTCCCTTCCCACTCAAAATAAATACCAAAGATGTTTTTTTTTGTCTGTGAGTTACGAGGGTGTACATGATCTGGCCCTTTTTGACATCTCTAAATACTTTCTTCTCATTTACTCTGCTCCAATCACAGTGACTTCCTGGCCGTTTCTCAAACATTCCAGGCATGCTTCTGCTTTATGAGCTTTGAGCTTGCTTCTTCCACTGCCTGGACAATCCTTCACCTAGACATTCACATGGGTGGTTCACTAACTTTCAGCAGATAGTGATCAGCCTGGAAACACAAACCAAATGAAGTCTTTCAACAGAGAAGATTTGATATGGAATTGGTGAAGCAGGGGAAGGACAGGCACAGCCAAAAGCAACAGTAAGGTTAACACCAGATAGTAAAGGCAGGAAGCAGCTACCACCTCTATAAGTAGGAGAAGCGAATGGAAGGGTTTGGGGCTATCAGAACCCAGCAGCTCAGAAGAGTGGCCATGGAGATGTGGCTCAGACACCTGAGGCTGGTGTGCTGATCATCTGGTGTTGGGACCTCAGGAGCTCAGAGGAGGAACCCAGAAGATTTGGTCCTGTATCGCAGAGGAAGAACCATTGCCCATTTGCATTGATGCCTCAGAGGAATAAATGAGGGGACTGGAGAACTGAGACCTAGAAATGTGAATTGGATGTTCTCAGGGGTTAGAATGAGACTGGTTCTGAAAGTGCCAACAAAAATGGAAAAATAGAATCAACTTTCTTCCAGAAGGTGCCACTTCTAGAGTGATGCTGACAGGAATAGAAAGCAAATAGGAATGAAGAAATCCCTTCCTTCCTTTTCCTGCATTCCAGTCTCTTCTTAGTGAACTCTGTTGGGAGAAATGGTAAGAAACCAGCTGACAATAGAGAAATACAACTTATAGAGCTCCAACCATCAACCTGCAGAATATAGAATCACAATGACTTGATTCCTGGGCTCTATTCATAGAGAGAAAGTCTGACTCAGTAGATGTTAAGTGAGTACCAAAAACTCCAAAAATCGGTGTTGCTGTTGTTGTTTTTGGCTGCACAGCATGCGGGGATCTTAGTTCCTTGACCAGGGATCGTGCCCTCCTGCAATGGAAGCACAGAGTCCTAACCACTGTCTGTCCGCCAGGGAAATACCCCCCAAATTGGTGTTTTTAAGGTATCCAGGTGATTCTGAAATTCAGCTAGATTTGGAAACCCTGACCTGGAATAAACCCTTCATTCTCTAGTAAGGAAACTGAACAAAGAAGAGAAGTGTCTTATGGTCTATGATGGCTTATTTTTATGTGTCAATTAGCCTGGGCCATGGGGTGCCCAGCTATCTTAGGCAAATGTTATTCTGGGTGTTTCTGTGTTTAGGAGTGAGTTTAACATTGAAATTGGTGGACTGGGTAGAGCAGTTTGCCCTCAATGATGTGGATGTGCCTCATCCAATCAGTTGTTCTATTCAGGCCTGCATAGAATAAAAAGGCTGACGCCTCCCTGATTAAGAGAGAATTCCTCCTCCCTGACTGTCTCTGAGCTGGGACATTGGCTTTTTCCTGTCTTCAAACTGGAACTGAAACATTGGCTCTTCCCAGATTTCAAGGCTGAGGGCTTTGAACTAAATCTACACCATTGGCTCTCCTAGGTCTCCAGCTTGTTAAATGCAGATCTTGGAATTTTTTTGTTTGTTTGTTTAAGGTGTTTCTTTTTTTTTTTAACTGAAGTATAGTTGATTTACAATGTTTCAAATGTAGAGCAAAGTGATTCAGTTGTATACATATACATATATATATATATATATTTTCAGATTCTTTTCCATTGTTGGTTATTAGAAGACATTGAATATAGTTCCCTGTGCTATACAGTAGGTTCTTGTTGTTTATATATTTTATATATAGTAGTGTGTAGCAGATTTTGGAATTTGTCAACCTCCATATTTGCATGATCTCATTTTTATAGTGAATCTCTTTCTATGTATATTGGTTCCTTTTCTCTGGAGAATCCTGACTAATATATGGTCTGTAACTCTGAAGTAAAATGTAAGAAAAAAATGAAAACTTATCTTCCTAAGTATTTGTCATCAACAATCACTGCGTGCTTAGCATGGATCATTTGTTCTTCTATACTTGGTTTATTGATCCACTGGATATAAATTATGTTTCACATTCACTTGAATGAAAACATAATCACATATGTTAGATTATAATGATACACTGTATTTTTTCCCAATTAATTAGGAGATGGCCATTAGGGCACCACAAAACCCAGCGTTTAGCCCAGTGATGTCTAACAAATTGTTAGACATTAGACATTGTTAGATCTGGAAGAGAGAAAGTTAATAGCAAATGTATAAAATATGTGGGTGATGCAAAGATTATAAATGATACAACTAACAGAAAGGGAAAAAATGGAGTAAGCATTACTTTTAGGGGATTTTATGTATACAGAATGAACAAAGTGAGATTGAATATGGAAAAATATCCCAATCAATGTGGTATGAAGTGAGAAAAATATTCCAGTAAGATGCGAGCCATTTGAGAACAGGGTATGATTGTCCTTTTCTGTGTGACTGTGGGGAAGCTTCTCTGTGTGTTAACAAGCACGTTTGGTGGGAATAATAGCATGTTTTCAGTCTAGAGCACTGTGTCATAAACCTATATGGTTTAGATTTAAAAATACCCCAGACTATTAATCAAAGGAACAGAATCAATGCAGGCGAAAGGCACTCTAAACTTACCCTGTCCTCCATACATCTTGGAACACCATAGTTCTAAACTATGAAGGCTAGAATGCCAATGGAGAATAGTTAGAATAATTGTACTTTAAGATTCAAATCTGGGGCTATCTGATTACTTCTTTTCCTGATAGTTTCTCTTCTCACCAAATATATTAAATATCTTAATATATTGCTGTTCTTCCCCCAAATATATTAAAATATAAACTATTTTTATTAAACTTACTATTTGTTCTCAAAGAAAACAGAGATAATTCTTGGTATTTCAAGCCTATGAGAATTTTTCCTTGATTTCATACACTGCTGTCCTACTGACAGCAATAAGCAGAAAAATACATGCACAGGACTTTGCATGACATCTGCTGGTTAAGAGTGTACATGATACAAGAGCTTATGTTTCTCCAAACACATCAGTGAATAACTTCTCAAGGCTGCCCATGTAAGGACAATGCCCACAGGACCGGAAGGCTTCCTTTCACCCGAAGTGTTCCATAGATCCATTCTTTAAAGGGCAGGGTTTCATTTTACATAAGTAAACACTAATAAATTAGAGGCCAAAAGACAGTCTGATTGGGACATCCTAACCTCCTCATCTCCTGTATCTGATTATTTTCTTGCGTGCCATGGCATTTCCTCTGAAAACACATTAACTTAGCAAATCAGCAACTGCAGCTAACTTAAAAGCTGGTGAATGACTGAAAGCAGCGGTGAGTTCTAGTAACACAGAAGATGTGTGATAGGGATGGCACCTTGTAAGAGATCAGTATAATCTGAGGGTCAAGAGGTAGCCCTCACCAGCCCAAGATATTTCTTATCATTACCTTAAGTTACACTATTAGAAGATTATATCTTTAGTTGAAGGTATATCCCTTATTAATATGCAATAATATAATTTATCCATTTGCAACATAATTAGAATTACTTTTGTACTCCTAACTCTCCATTTGCCTCTCATCTGGACCCAGTCTCTGACCTCTGCAACCCCAGGTCTTGACCACAGCAGACTGCATCACCCAGGCTCCCTTGCTGTCTGGCTTCTGGGTGCGTTGGCCAGTGTGAGGCAGCAGCAGGAGAACAGGTGGCAGGAGGAGTGAGATATCACAGTATTTTTCTTTACTCCCTCCCTGCGTGGGTGCTGTGCCTTTGGCAGGGGCTGTGTCTCTCCATGAGCATAACTCCTATCTAAGGTTCTTTCTTCTGGGTTCAGGAACTTGCCATTGTTAGTTTCTGAATGTCCCCACCATCCTTTGTCATTCCCGTAGCTTTGATCATGCCTCTTTAAGTAGTGGCTTCAATAATGGCTCTTTATTTGAACCCTATCCTTATTTACCAGGACCTTTAATGATAACTTTCTATGGGAGACCCAGTTTATATAAAGGGGAAGAAACAAAAGGAGTAGAGGGGTAATAGAAGAAGGAGGAAGGGTGATGAAAGGTCAGGAGGCTACAAGGGTGGGCTCCACACTTTATTTGGGACAGACTTTCCCAAAATGACAACACCTAGGTATGTGATAACCCCTACTCTACAAATTAATATTCTGTGTCTGGGGGTGATTTTTGTATATTACTCCATTAGAACTTAAGCTCTATGAGAGCAGGGTAGTTTTTGGTTTTGTGTTGTTTCTTTTTGACTGTTTTGTCTACTAATAACCAAATACCTAAAACTGAACATATAGTAACTCAACAATAAGTATTTGTTAAATTGGAGTAGTAACTGGATTATTGTTGGAATGCATGAATTAATGGATGGATAGATGAATAGTCGTTCCCTGATTCATTTTCTTTAAATAGCCTACATATCCTTAGATCCTATCCTGATTATTTCTTGGAGACACAGTGATATATACTAACTAAGGTGCACTCAGAAAAAATAGGGGATGCTGAAATGATGTGCTGTGATAGCAAAGGATTCTACTTAATTACATTTAACATAAATACACTGTACAGCAATAAAAAAATTAAAATTCCCAGTTATTGCAAAGATTAAAAACATGCATTATAACAAACAGTTTTGTTTTGTTTTTATTGACTGGGTCATTCGATCATTGGATGACTTGAAAATCTTCTTTATCCATTCGTCTGTCGATGGGCATTTAAGTTGCTTCCATGATCTGGCTATTGTAAAAAGTGCTGCAATGAACATTGGGGTGCATGTGTCTTTTTGAATTATGGTTTTCTCTGGGTATATGCCCAGTAGTGGGATTTCTGTGTCATATAGTAGTTCTATTTTTAGTTTTTTTGGGACCCTCCATACTATTCTCCATAGTGGCTGTATCAATGTACATTCCCACCAACAGTGCAAGAGGGTTTCCTTTTATCCACACCCTCTCCAGCATTTACTGTTTGTAGATTTTTTTGATGATGGCCATTCTGACCGGTGTGAGGTGATACCTCATTGTAGTTTTGATTTGCATTTCTCTAATGATTAGTGATATTGAGCATCCTTTCATGTGTTTGTTGGCAATCTGTATATCTTCTTTGGAGAAATGTTTATGTAGGTTTTCTGCCCATTATTGGATTGGGTTGTTTATTTTTTGTTTTTGATATTAAGCTGCATGAACTGCTTATATATTTTGGAGATTAACTTTTTGTCAGTTGCTTCATCTGCAAATATTTTCTCCCATTCTGAGGGTTGTCTTTTTGTCTTGTTTATGGTTTCCTTTGCTGTGCTAAACGTTTTAAGTTTCATTAGGCCCCATTTGTTTTTTTTTGTTTTCATTTCTATTCCTCTAGGAGGTGGGTCAAAAAGGATCTTGCTATGATTGATGTCATAGTGTGTTCTGCCTATGTTTTCCTCTAAGAGTTTTATACTGTCCGGCCTTACATTTAGGTCTTTAATCCGTTTGGAGTTTATTTTTGTGTATGGTCTTAGGGACTGTTCTAATTTCATTCTTTTACATGTATCTGTCCAGTTTTCCCAGCACCACTTATGAAAGAGACTGTCTTTTCTCCATTGTATATTCTTGCCTCCTTTATCAAAAATAAGGTGACCATATGTGCGTGGGTTCATCTCTGTGCTTTATAACCTGTACCATTGATCTATATTCTGTCTTTGTGACAGTACCATACTGTCTTGATTACTGTAGCTTTGTAGTATAGTCTGAAGTCAGGGAGCCTGATTCCTCCAGCTCCATTTTTCTTGCTCAAGATTGCTCTGGCTATTTGGGGTCTTTTACATTTCCATACAAATTGTGAACATTTTTGTTCTCATTCTTTGAAAAATGCCATTGGCGGTTTGATAGGGATTGCATTTAATCTGTAGATTTCTCTGGGTAGTATACTCATTTTCACAATGTTGATTCTTCCAATCCCAAAACATGGTATACCTCTCTATGTATTTAGATTATCTTTTATTTCTTTCATCAGTGTCTTTTAGTTTTCTGCATACAGGTCTTTTGTCCCCTTAGGTAGGTTTCTTCCTAGGTATTTTATTCTTTTTCCTGCAGTGATAAATGGGAGTGTTTCCTTAATTTCTCTTTCATGTTTTCCATCATTAGTGTGTAGGAATGCAAGAGATTTCTGTGCATTAATTTTGTATCCTGCTACTTTACCAAATTCCTTGATAGTTCTGGTAGTTTTCTGATAGCATCTTTAGGATTCTCTATGTATAGTATCACGTCGTCTGCAAACAGTGACAGTTTTACTTCTTCTTTTCTGATTTGGATTCTTTTATTTCTTTTTCTTCTCTGATTACTGTGGCTAAAACTTCCAAAACTATGTTGAATAAGAGTGGTGAGAGTGGACAACCTTGTCTTTTTCCTGATCTTAGAGGAAATGTTTTCAGCTTCTCACCATTGAGAATGATGTTGGCTGTGGGTTTGTCATATATGGCCTTTATTATGCTGAGGTAAGTTCCCTCTACGCCTACTTCCTGGAGGGTTTTTATCATAAATTGGTGCTGAATTTGTCAAAAGCTTTTTCTGCATCTATTGAGATGATAATTTGGTTTTTATCCTTCAATTTTTTAATATGGTATATCACATTGATTGATTTGCGTATATTGAATAATCCTTGCATTCCTGGAATAAACCCCACTTGATCATGGTGTATGATTCTTTTAATATGCTCTTGGATTCTGTTGGCTAGTATTTTGTTGAGGATTTTTGCATCTATGTTCATCAGTGATATTGGCCTGTAGTTTTCTTGCTCTGTGACATCTTTGTCTGGTTTTGGTATCAGGGTGATTGATGGTGGTTTCATAGAATGAGTTGGGAAGTGTTCCTCCCTCTGGTATATATTGGAAGAGTTTGAGAAGGATAGGTGTTAGCTCTTCTCTAAATGTTTGCTAGAATCCACCTGTGAAGCCCAATCTGGTCCTGGGCTTTTGTTTGTTGGAAGATTTTTAATCACAGTTTCAATATCAGTGCTTGTGATTGGTCTGTTCATATTTTCTATTTCTTCCTGGTTCAGTCTCAGAAGGTTGTTCTTTTCTAAGCATTTGTCCATTTCTTCCAGGTCATCCATTTTATTGGCATATAGTTGCTTGTAGTAATCTCTCAATTGTTTCTTGTCTTGAGGTAGGATTGTATTGCTATGAACTTCCCTCTTAGAACTGCTTTTGCTGCATTCTATAGGTTTTGGGTCATTGTGTTTTCATTGTCATTTGTTTCTAGGTATTTTTAATTTTCCCTTTGATTTCTTCAGTCATCTCTTGGTTATTTATTAGTGTATTGCTTAGCCTCCATGTGTTTGTATTTTTACAGATTTTTTTCTTATAATTGATATCTAGTCTCATAGCATTGTGGTCAGAAAAGACACTTGATATGATTTCAATTTTCTTAAATTTACCAAGGCTTAATTTGTGACCCACGATGTGATCTATCCTGGAGAATGTTCCTTGAGCACCTGAGAAGGAAGTGTATTCTGTTGCTTTTGGATGGAATGTCCTATCAGTATCAGTTAAGTCCGTCTTGTTTAATGTGTCATTTAAAGCTTGTGTTTCCTTATTTACTTTCATTTTGGATGATCTGTCCATTGGTGAAAATGGGGTGTTAAAATCCCGTACTATGATTGTGTTATGGCCGATTTCCCCTTTTATGGCTATTAGCATTTGCCTTATGTATTGAGTTGTTCCTATGTTGGGTGCATAAATATTTATTTACAATTGCTATATATTCTTCTTGGATCGATCCCTTGACCATTATGTAGTGTCCTTCTTTCTCTTGTAGTAGTCTTTATTTTAAAGTCTATTTTATCTGATATGAGAATTGCTACTCCAGCTTTCTTTTGATTTCCATTTGCATGGAATGGAAATCATTCTTTTCCATTCTTTTTCCATCTTTTTCCATCCTGCTCTCACTTTCAGTCTGTATGTGTCCCTAGGTCTAAAGTGGGTCTCTTGTAGACAGCATATATATGGGTCTTCTTTTTGTATGCATTCAGCCAGTCTATGTCTTTTGGTTGGAGCATTAATCCATTTACATTTAAGGTCATTATCGACATTTATGTTTCTGTTACCATTTTCTTAATTGTTTTCAGTTTTTATTGTAGGTCTTTTCCTTCTCTTGTGTTTCCTGCCTAGAGTAGTACCTTTAGCATTTGTTGTAAAGCTGGTTTGGTGTTGCTGAATTCTCTTAGTTTTTGCTTGTCTGTAAAGGTTTTAATTTCTCCGTTGAATCTGAATGAGATCCTTGCTGGGTAGTATAATCTTGGTTGTAGGTTTTTCCCTTTCATCACCTTAAATATGGCCTGCCACTCCCTTCTGGCTTGCAGAGTTTCTGCTGAAAGATCAGCTGTTAACCTTATGGGGATTCCCTTGTATGTTATTTATTGTTTTTCCCTTGCTGCTTTAAATATTTTTCTGCCAGCATTCAGTAGGTGTTCTGTAGGAGTTGTTCCAAATGTATATGTATTTCTGATGTATTTCTGGGGAGGAAGGTGATCTCCACGTCTTACACCTCCACTATCTTGAAGTTGTCTCAGGATATCTAATTCTAACTTCCTGCCCTGATATTTAGGGATGCCAAATGTCAAAGAACAAGACTGTCTGCTAGAGGGAAGTTTCCATGACAAGAAATCCAGCTGTGTCATATTTCTATTCCTTTTAGGCTCTTTTTGTACTGTTTCAGTCATTTCAATGTGAAAAACAAAGTGTCCTGAAAACAATATACTGATAAAAAGGGACATATTTGTTACTGTTTCTCCACATTTTTATCAGTTTTATATCTATAACTCTACTTTTCAAAATTTATTTTGCAATGAACATAATATACGTTTCAGCATAATATACTGATATGGTAAATATATATCAGATTAATCAGTTTATTTAACATCCTTCATTTCCAGTACTCCTCCATGTAGGAAACAAGCTTCTCCCTTCTTTGTCTCCCTGATTCTTTAGTTCTGAAAGTATAGGTTGCCCTGCTGAGAGCATTTAGTCTACAGCTCCACCTACAAGCCACAGAGAATCCATTAGATTTTATTAGTATTCTCGGCAAAGTATTAAAAGGAAAAGTCCAAAATAATGATGCAGACACCTGGCCATGTCTGGTTTTGTTTACTTTTATATCCTCAGAACCTAGCATAGTATATGGCACATAGTAGACATTCAAATAATATATGCTGTATGAAAGAATTACTGAATGAAATCTTCTCTAGAAAAAAAAAATGTTTTCACGTTGTTGAAGTCACAGCATCTAACACTCTACCCAACTCTAGCTGATTGGTATTCAGTAATTAATTTGATGAGAAAACAATCATGAATGAATGAATGCAAGAAATGATCTTCTTTGAAAAATGCACAGGTGTTCAATAGGGGTGGATACTACCTCACATTTGCTTTTCTCTATTAGGAGAGATATTCAAAAATTGTAATCTGTCTGCTGACTCTATCATCCTAATATAGTCAAACGAATACCGTCCCTATTTGTCTGGTGAGCAGAGTACTATGGAAGCCCCAAGACTGCCAACTGATTAATGGAGAAGTACTTTCCCATTGATCCTTCCAAGCTGTGCAGGGCAGCTTTGGCTCTGCATCTGTTTCTATTGCTCATGGTGCCAGTGTCACCACAGGTGTACTTGCTGACTTCTCAGCTGCCAAGAAAAGTATCTTTGCAGAGTCCAAGGAAAGATGGATGTGTTTTCAAGGATATTTCTGGTGTTCAGTTGTCAGATTAATGAATGGAATAGATATTTCTACTAAGGAAAAAAAAATGATACAGTGGGTGTTTTCCTCCAAAGCAAGGACCACATCCATCAGTCTCATGCTTCTGCCAGAGCTCAGGAGTGAGACACACTCCTATTCTAACCTACTTGGCCTCAGTGTTGATCCAGGTGCTTGCTATTCAATTGTAGAGCCCTTTATAGTCAGCCAGAAGTTCCCTCTACTTTGACCCCCAATTTACAGGAAAAACCATCCCAGAAGTAATGTTTCTTTTAAAAGCATGGACATTTAGATATTTTATTATTCAAAAAAAATTTTCCTGAATGATGAGCAGACACTAATTGCACTCCTGATCTATCTACAGAAAATTGAAGTAGAGGTATTATATTATAATTCTTCCACACTAGAGTGGGATCTTCTTGAGGAAAAAAAACTGATGTATTCATCTCTGTATGCTGGATAGTATAGATGCTCAATAAATGTTTGCTGATTAGTTTGATGAATGGATGGAGAGACAGATGGACAGATGGGATGGACCTGCCTATACCAAAACCAAGCAGCCCTCAACATGGAAAGAGTGTGAGGAGGAATCATCTCATTTATTTGCCCTTGGTCCCAGACATGTAATACTAAATAAAACATCTTCCCAGTGCTCAAAGAGCTTACAATCTAGCTGATAAGTGATACAAGTGATGGAGAGTTTGCTCACTAACTAGTCTTTTGCAAACAGTTCCTTTAAATGGAAATTCTAAAACACTTTTGGAGAAGTGGTATCAGGTAGGTGATCACAGCAGTATCTTTCTCAGTCAAGAATGGGCGGGGTTGCAGGTGAAGTACTATAGGGAGGTAACTGACTGCCTTTGGCCTCAGTTGGGATGAATCATACTTAAATTAGAATATATGGTAAGTGAGAGGTGATTCAGAGCCTTCCCAGAAACCAGGGCTGAGATCATTGCCAGGCTAACTGGGAAACATTTTTTAAGTTTGAGAGCATGGCATTTGGTCTCTCTTCTTCCAGTAGAAAATATTCTATACTATTACATGGAACTTTTTACCACTTTATGTTCATGTGAATTTATTGTCTTTTTCATCAGTAATGATAATAATGGTAATATTTTTTACTCAAAATTTTTGTGTAAAAATTAAGTTTCATGTATGTTTCATAAAAGATTTTGGTGGAAATGTATGAAAAATAATACCCCAAAAGAGCAGCCTCACAATTAGGCAAATTTAGTAACCTTCTTTGTGGCAAGAACTGAAGGAGGCCAAGAAAGCTCTCACCCACTCTACCACTGGCTGAAATGTCTGAATTTGCCCATTGAAATCTATATATATTACTATTTAAGTGTTTCAGGCTTTCAGAGGCCCCTTATGAGAGTGATAGCAGTTATTAGTATCAAATAGTCTTTAAGTTGAATTTGCCAGATATGTGATACATGAGCCTTCATGACATAATCACTCTCTCCTTCACTTTTAAATTTGTCACAGCATTCATGGTGGTAGAATCCTCAGAACAGACTTCTAGGCAGCCATGCCAAGGGATTAGAACTGAACTACAAAATGATACATATTTGCTCTCCCAGCTCTAAACAGATCTACCGAGAGCTGGCAGAGATTAAGAGGTTCACCTGCCTTGATCTCAGTGTAAAGCATACAAGTGATCACAGAAAAAAATCCCTGTGACAATTTTGTGATTATCAATTATCAAAATGTTAGTTACTCCAAAGGAAAATATAGCAATAATCTGGGCTTCTCAACACTTGAGATAAATTAGCGATGTACAATTAAAGAAAAGCACAAGGAAGCATTCATCTTCATACAAATTGATTGTATGAATAAATGCTCCATATCCATTTTGAACATTGTCATAGAGGACCCCAAGGGAATTGAATAAGCATATATGTTTTGCCCTAATGAAGTTTCCAATCAGAAGGAAAGTTATATTGTTGAGCTGTGAAACCATAAAACACCATTAAGGAACTGAGTAAAAATATAAACCCAGGACTGAGAAATTCAGAATTTTAAAAAAATAACTTGACAAAGCAATCTACAGATTCAAAGCAATCCCTGTCAAACTACCAATGGCATTTTTCACAGAAGTAGAACAAAAAATTTCACAATTTGTATGGAAACACAAAAGACCCCGAATAGCCAGAGCAATCTTGAGAAAGAAAAACAGAGCTGGAGGAATCAGGCTCCCTGACTTCAGACTATACTATAAAGCTACAGTAATCAAGAAAATATGGTACTGTCACAAAAACAGAAATATGGATCAATGGAATAGGATAGAAAACCCAGAGGTAAACCCACGCACATATGGTCACCTTATTTTTGATAAAGGAGGCAAGAATATACAATGGAGAAAAGACAGCCTCTTCAATAAGTGGTGCTGGGAAAACTGGACAGCTATATGTAAAAGTATGAAATTAGAACAGTCCCTAACACCATACAGAAAAATAAATTCCAAATGGATTAAAGACCTAAATGTAAGGCCAGACACTATCGAACTCTTAGAGGAAAACATAGGCAGAACACTGTATGACATAAATCACAGCAAGATCCTTTTTGACCCACCTCCTAGAGAAATGGAAATAAAAACAAAAATAAACAAATGGGACCTAATGAAACTTAAAACGTTTAGCACAGCAAAGGAAACCATAAACAAGACAAAAAGACAACCCTCAGAATGGGAGAAAATATTTGCAAATGAAGCAACGGACAAAGGATTAATCTCCAAAATATATAAGCAGCTCATGCAGCTCAATATCAAAAAAACAAACAACCCAATCCAATAATGGGCAGAAGACCTAAATAGACATTTGTCCAAAGAAGATATACAGATTGCCAGCAAACACATGAAAGAATGCTCAACATCACTAATCATTGGAGAAATGCAAATCAAAACTACAATGAGGTATCACCTCACAGCAGTCAGAATGGCCATCATCAAAAAATCTACAAACAATAAATGCTGGAGAGGGTGTGGAGAAATGGGAACCCTCTTGCACTGTTGGTGGGAATGTAAGTCGATACAGCCACTGTAGAGAACATTATGGAGGTTCCTTAAAAAACTAAAAATAGAACTACCATACAACCCAGCAATGCCACTATGGGGCATGTACCCTGAGAAAACCGTAATTCAAAAAGAGTCATGTACCACAATGTTCATTGCAGCACTATTTTCAATAGCCAGGACTTGGAAGCAACCTAAGTGTCCATTGACAGATGAATGTATATATGTGTGGCATATATATACAATGGAATATTACTCAGCCATAAGAAGGAACAAAACTGAGTTATTTGTAGTGAGGTGGATGGACCTAGAGTCTGTCATACAGAGTGAAGTAAGTCATAAAGAGAAAAACAAATGCCATATGCTAACACATATATGGAATCTAAAAAAAAAAAAATTTTTGGTTCTGAAGAACCTAGGGGCAGAACAGGAATAAATACGTAGATGTAGAGAATGGACTTGAGGACATGGGGAGGGGGAAGGGTAAGCTGGGACAAAGTGAGAGAATAGCACTGACATATATACACTACCAAATGTAAAATAAATAGCTAGTGGGAAGCAGCCGCATAGCACAGGGAGATCAGCTCGTAGTTTGTGACCACCTGCCACCTAGAGGGGTGGGGTAGGGAGGATGGGAGGGAGATGCAAGAGGGAGGGTATATGGGGATATATGTATACGTATAGCTGATTCACTTTGTTATACAGCAGCAACTAACACAACAATGTAAAACAATTATACCCCAGTAAAGATGTTAAAAAAAGGGGAAAAATAAAAATTAAGTAAATAAATAAATAAATTGACAAATAACAGGGCATAGTATAGTCACTTAACTGTTTTAAATGCAGCATTTCCCAAACCTGTTATTTCCATACGATCTTCAATTATTTTTAATCATTTTTGCATACTACTTGTATAATTATTTAAATGAGATTTAAAATTAAATTTTTTAAATATACATTTTATTTTAGAAGAGTTTTATATTTATAAGAAAATTGTGAAGATAGTACAAAGTACAAAGAGTTCCCATATAACCCACATCCAATTTCCCCTGTTTTTAACATCATACATTAATATGATGCATTTGTTCCAATTAATGAACCAATACTGTTATATTAATATTAACTAAAGGCCATGGTTTATTTGGAATTCCTTAGTTTTAACTTAATTTCTCCTTCATGTTCCAGGATCCCATCCAGGTTACCACATTATGTTTAGTCATCATATCCCCTTAACTTCCACTGTTTTGATAACAGTGACATTTCAGAGGAATATGGGTCAGATATTTTGTAGAGTGTATCTCAACTTAGATTCGTCTGATGTTTCTCTTATGAGAAGGAGTTATAGATTTTTGTGAGGAAGACCACAGTGGTAAAGTACCCATTCTGCTTGTTACTACATTGTTGCTAGTCTGATGGTAGAAGGAAGCAGGGTCCACCATTGCCTTGATTCAGCTTCAGTCTTAGGTAGGCTCTGTATCACTGCATCTCAGGACTTTTAGTGACCCTTCCCCTCCCTCAATGGTAAAAGATATCTTATGGCCTGGGCCCTGGAGATTTCCTGCCCCTACCAAGATGTAGAGAGTTTTTTCCTTTTCCATTTTCCAAGCCACAGTGAGTCTTGACCTGTGACCTGGATGTGGCAGGATTTGCTGCCTATCCCTCAGTAGCTCAAGGCTTTTTTTTTCCCATGGGAAGAAGCATCCAGGTGGACTTTCTGTCTTTCCCCTGGTCGTGGCCCTTCCCCTTTTCCACACCTGGACCATGAGGGAAGCTTCCTCTCTGTTCTTACCTCTTCCCAATCTTTCTGTGGGCATCCAGTGGAGAGCTGTGGAGAAGAGCCTCTGGGTGGGTGCAAATTCCCCTTGCATCTTCAGCTCTGAGGGGTTCTATACTCTCATACTTGCCCATACTACACTTTTAGCAGCTTTTCACTAAATTTTTTAGCTGAATTTCTCCTACCAACATGCATGGAAGCCCCATCTTCCACATGTGATCTTTCCTATGAGTCAGTGCATAAGGCCTGTATCTCCTTGAAAGTACCTGTCTTTCCTTTGCATTCAGGCTAGTTGGTGGACTTGCAACTTTGTCTCTGATGGATTCAAGAAAATGTAGTTAATCTTTCTGTTTCTGGTTGTTAGGGTATAAGCAATGCCTTTCTCAGACTTTTATGTCCTGAGCGGAAGCCAGAAGTTCCCAATGCATTTTAAAATGAATGCATAATAATTTTTAGTGTTCATCCATATCCACCTGGAATCATCTAGTTTACTGCCAGCATTGTTAAGTATCAGAATTTGAAATATGCTGCTATACTGATAGGTAAATGGACTGGATATCAAGAAACTTGGATTCTACTCCTGCTTTGCCAATAATTAGGTGCATAGCCTATGGAAAGTTATTTAAATACCCTAAACTTTAATCTTGTCATTTGCAAAATGAAGGTGTCACATAGATCCCTAAGAGCCTTTCCAATTCCAACTTCTGTTATATTTCATATTTTTGTAAGTAAACTTATATTTTTCACTTGTTTTTAATTGTGTGCACGTTGTTTATTGAATAGAGAACTGAAATTAGAACTCAGAGAGACAAATTTTCCCTAGGAGCAAACTACTTCCTGGCAGCAAGTTGGATACTTGATAAATTACACTGAATGTTAATTGTTACTTTAATAAGTGAAGATATTAAATAGCCCACAAAAAGTTCCTCTGCTTTACTAGCTGAGACCATTAATTTAAAAAATTGACTAATTATTGGCAAAATGTAGACAAAAATAACTCCACAAATTGAAAAATTATAAAAAAGTGAGTTTTCTCTAAATAACTCCCATAGAATTGTACCCCAGATTTCTAAGAGTTTATAATTCACTTGAAAGATTAAATTATCAAGAATCTTAATATTTTCATAAAATGTTATATGTATTTGTGTTCACTTTAGTATTCATCATTTTATCCTAAATGAAGTATCCAAATAAATACTACTTCCAACTATCCAAAAAAAAAAAACTTGTGTTATGTTTATCTGTCAAGATTTCTATTTGTCTTGACTTAAGATATAAATAAGAATTACTTGTTGAATATTTACTACAGTAGAAAACCACAAGATTTAATATAATTTATAATAGAGGAAAATATATGCTAGCATATTTATTCTTTGGTTGTCTCCAGTAGCAATATTGAATTTTTTCTTTTTTTAATTGAAATATAGTTGATTTACAACATTAAGTTGGTTTCAGGTGTATAGCAAAGTGGTACAGATATATATAGCTATATATCTAGATAGATATATATAGACATATATATATTAGTTTTTAGATTATTTTCCATTATAGGTTATTATAAGATATTGAAGATACTTCCCTGTGCTATACAGTAGGTCCTTGTTGGTTATCTATTTTATATATAGTAGTGTATATATTTTAATCCCAAACTCCTAATTTATCGCTCCCCACCACTTTCCCCTTTGGTAACCATAAGTTTGCTTTCTATGTCTGTGAGTCTATTTCTATTTTGTAAAGTTCATTTTTATCATTTTTTTAGATTCCACATATAAGTGATATCATATTATATTTGTCTCTCTCTGACTTACTTCACTTAGTATGATAATCTCTATGTCCATCCATGTTGCTACAAATGGCATTATTTCATTCTTTATTTTCTATGGCTGAGTAGTATTCCATTGTATATGTGTGTGTGTGTGTGTGTGTGTGTGTGTGTGTATCTTCACATACACATCTTCTATCGATGGACACCTAGGTTGCTTGCATGTCTTAGCTATTGTAAATAGTGCTGCTGTGAACATTGGGGTGCATGTATCTTTTCAAATTATAGTTTTATGTGGATATGTGCCCATGAGTGGGATTGTGGTATCATATGGTAGCTCTATTTTTAGTTTTTTTAAGGAACCTCCATACTGTTCTCCATAGTGGCTGCACTAATTTACATTCCCACCAACAGTGTAGGAGGGTTCCCTTTTCTCCACACCCTCTCCAGCATTTATTATTTGTAGATTTGTTTAGTGATGGCTATTATGATTGGTGTGAGGTGATACTTCACTGTTGTTTTGATTTGAAAATCAAAGCAATATTGAATTTTTAATCTACATCGAGTGTCGTCTTATTCTCAAACTTTATCTGATAAATGTTGGCATAGAATTTATGTGAATGTCTGATATTACATTAGAAATATTTTTATTATGTAGCTAAAATACAGGTTGTAATCTGACCATCCCACTGACCTATCATACTGAGTATTTCCTGATTCTTGTGAGAGAGCAGTGCTCCTGATTGACCTGCATGATGGTTTCCAGGTGAAATATGAGGCACAGTTCCTTCAGTGTCTGAAAGCAAACTCAGATTCCAGGTGAAACTCCCAGATGTGCTGGTCCCAAATCCCTACCCTTCTCCTTTGCGGTGTCATGTCAAACCCAGTCACATTTGTTGAGTGCACGCTATGCACAAAATATCAAAAGTGATGATATAGTGAGCCTTAAATATAAGTGAGACAGTTTCTCCTTTTAATACGCTTACAGTGTCAAGGAAAACAAAGGAAGACAGTACCCAACACTGCAAGGGTGAGTGTCAAACCCAATACAAGAAAGCTCTTTAGTTTCAAATATCATACCATATATTTTTACAGTGCTTCATAGCGATGATTCTAAAACCTAACTGATAGTCAGAATGACATAAGGGACCTACAGAATCAGAACCACCAGCTTTGGTCCCAGGAATCTGAATTTTTAGAAAACTCAACAATGAATCTGATAGTCAGCCAGGATTGGCAGCCACTCTTTTAGAGTTCAGCAAAGTGAGGAACATTTTGTTTAACCAATTTTTTTCTTCTGGTAAAATAACCACATTGGTATTGAGTGAAATGCCTTAACTAATGCTTAAGTGTAGAAAGAAGGTAAGGCTCTCACCCAAGGCTGGGGCTGATGGTACCAGACTTTAAGGGAGAAGAGATGATGTTCAGCATAAAGATGGAGGGGTGTGTTGATCACTCTGTTCCTTGTCACCATGAGTGTCCCAGAACCTGGTACCCTCCTGGTCATGAGGCTATTTTGAGGATGGTCCAAATACTATGAGGTGGAGGTTTTATCATTCATTTTAGGTGAGAATCCTTCTCTTCAGAAACATGTGAAAGAATCTAGGCCAGTCAGCGCTCTTTATCCTCCAGTTCCACATTCATGAATTCAACTAACAGTGACTCAAAAATATTCAGGAAAAAAAAATTCCAGAGAGTTTCAGAAAGCAAAACTTGAATTTACCATGCATGGGCAACTATTTATGTAGCATGTACATTGTATTTACAACTATTTACATAACATTTACATTGTATTCAGTATTATAAGTAATCTAGAGATAATTTGAAGTATATGGGAAGATGTTTATAGGTTATACGCAAATACTACACCATTTTATAAAAGGACCTCAGTGAGATTTGGTATCCGTGAACCAACTGGTATCCTGGAACCAATCCCTCAGGAACACTGAGGGATGACTCTATGCTACAATCATGGGTGAAGCCAACCTGTGTACAGGATAACTCATTGACAACAATGGGTTTGAGAGAATCACTGAGAATTAGTATAAAAGCTCCAAAGCCCTCCCTTTATAGGAGAGGATGCTCTAAAATTTTCCCAACTTGTACACTTATCAGTATGTGAACTGACATATTCATTCTATTATCTTAACTACTTTGAGTTAAATTTTGCCTTTCTTGTACCCTAAACCAACTTAACCAGTTTATTTATTAAATATTTACTGAGCAACAATTTTGTGTTACATATTATTCTCAGCACTTGGGAAATATTAAAGAACAAAATAAAGAACCTGTCTGCATTTTGGTGACCAATTGCCCACATGTGTACCACAATTTACTATTAACTGGAAATAGCTAGTTGCTTCTTTGGCGGTGGTGCTGCTATAGTGTTTGCACCTAGCCAATATATCTAGTTCTTCGATTAATGTGATCATTCATTCAGTAATGATTTATGGAAGCCCTATGAACTAATCATAGTAATTAATCTATAACCATATTAGTGTATTTTTTGGGTAATGAGCTTTCTTTCCTAGATAATAGACTACTTTAACACAGTTCAAACGCCTCTGCTTCCAGGAGGAACTTAAAATGAGAATGAAGAGGTTTACATATTTCAACTTCCTACGGAAGATTGTCTGCTGTGTACAAGAGAACAGACATTATTTTCACTCTCAGCCGTGAGTTAGATTTGCTGATGTTTACCCAAAACATGATTTTGAACGGGCTATATGTTCTATGAAATTCTACTCTTTTCCCACTGGCTGGCATTTCCTTCAGACCCCCATTAGGTCACCTTTCTCTCTACTTTCTATCAAAGCTCCCTCCAAGGGAAGGCTTATAAATACATGTTGCCCTGGGGGAAGACTGTAGCCAAGGCCTCTTTTGCTTGGTCAGCATCTGAATGAAGTCCAGTCTAGCTGACACTCTCATATTCTCCAATACCATGAGAGTTTTGCACATCTACATTTTTTTAAAAAATAAATTTATTTATTTATTTTTGGCTGCGTTGGGTCTCCGTTGCTGCGCGCGGACTTTCTCTAGTTGCGGCGAGTAGGGGCTATTCTTCATAGCAGTGTGCGGGCTTCTCATTGCAGTGGCTTTTCTTGTGGTGGAGCACAGGCTCTAGTCACACAGGCTTCAGTAGTTGTGGCACTTGGGCTCAGTAGTTTGGGAGCTCTAGAGTGCAGGCTCAGTAGTTGTGGCTCCCCGGCTTAGTTGCTCCGCGGCATGTGGGATCTTCCCGGACCAGGGATTGAACCGGTGTCCCCTGCATTGGCAGGCGGATTCTTAACCCCTGCACCACCAGGGAAGTCCCTGATATTTTAATAATTATATTCTACGGGCTATAAATTCTCTAAGACAAATAACCTTTTGGTTCATGATCCTGTTCCACTTTTTAAAATGGGAGACATCAAAGTGTTTTTTCTTGTTGGTTATATCTAGCTATAGTTACCATATTATAATTAAAACAAAATTCATGAAATATTTATTAATTCATTTTAAAATAACAATTATAAGTCCATTATATGTTAACAGAAATAACATATTTTCTTTAAAAATACTATATTTTCCAAAACAGAAAAATAATAGAGAAGAGTGGCATGGTTTAAATTTTTGCAATTTAAACAATTTACATTATGTAGTCTCTGGGAAACTCCACTGTATATTAATAAAAGAATGAGAATGAAAAGGGCAAATAACATGTTAGTTATATTGCTGAGAGTTTTGACCTCATCTTCTGAGACCCCCTGACAGAGTTTCAGGGACCCCACCACTACTACCACATTTTGAGAACTGTTGCTCTAAGCGATAGTTAAGATAAAAGAAATATCAGTGGCATCTCACTGTAGTGCCATCTACAGAAGTAAAACTAACATGGGAAAGGTTAAATTTAATGTATAGTTTCACTTGTCTGGTCAGGTAGCTTGATGTTTACCTGCTCGGGTTCAAAGATGAGAGAGAGGCTTCCCCCAGCACCTTCTGTTCTGTTGCTACCAGATCTTTGAACGGTGTTGGTACAACAAGAATGGTCCTGGTAGGTGAAATATGACTTGATCTCAAAGTCTTTATTATACCCATCCTTTAGGAAGGGAGTTCACGTCTCCTGTCATGAAGCCTCAGGCAGATAGAGGAAGCCTATGACTTCTATTCTATTCTATAGTCTATTCTATAGACTCCTATTCTATTCTATTCTATTCAGACTGGTGTTTTCCAGCTTCAAATTAAATACATAAAATTACCAAGGAGAAATTATATTGAAGTGAAGGCATCAATATATTTTTAATTGAGATACAATAGTCTCTGGTCTTTTTTTTTTTTTTTTTTTTTTTTTTAGCCATCTTCAAGGTCCCCCCCTCTGGTCTTTTAATAACTCGTAAAATAACAAAATCTAATGAAGTAAAAATAACCAATGTCATGTCAAAATAGCGATGTGCATAAACCCTATCTTAAGAAACTGAAATCTGAAACAATTTGAAATAATTGGAAGGTGATAATAAAATATCCCTGATTTCTATTGTGACAAGGCCAGGTGCTACTACTATTTCTGTGATTTATTGCCTATATTCAGCATTGGTTAGTAAAAACAAATATATATTTTTTTAAATATAATTTTTAACGCATCTTTTTTCATGAACTCTCTGAATTCTATCCATAGATACCTTTGAGATCTATGAACTCTAGGTTAATGAATATTCTTCTAGGGAGCAGTGTTTCTTAAAATGTGATCCTCAGACCAGCAAATCACAATTACCTGGAAACTTGTTAGAAATACAGATTCATGTGTCCTACCCCAGACGTATTGAATCATTTACCGGGGTCGGGGCCTAGCAATCTGTGTTTCAGCAGATGCTGATGCACACCAGTGTTTGGGAACCACTGTCCTAGCAGTCCATTCTACTCAGGAACAAAGTATGTCCTGCCTTAAGGAAAGGGCAGGCAAGCAAGGCACATAGTCAAGAATTGGGGCAAAATGGGACCCTTTGAGGTCATGCAAACTTTCTTGTATCAGAAGGTGCAACAAGAAACATAGAACACTGGAAAAATAGAAGAAGATTTGGGGACCATCTATTCCAGGAGTGATATATTGTTTCATGTTAAATGATAACTCAATGTTAGTAAGTATATTGAAAACCAATGAGTTTAAGAATGAGGATTTTGGTTGAACTTGAATGAATGATTGTATGAATTGTGTCACGATAAACTATGTGTTATGGATACATGTAGAGATGAGAGAGTAACAACCCTCAAGTAGTAAATATGCTATCTCAAATATATCCAATCCTTTCAACTTTAAGCGAAAAAAAATGAGACCAAGATATTAAGGGACTTGCCAAAAGTCAACAGTGAGTGAATTTCAGAGCCTGAACTAGAGATTCAGGACATCTGACCCATAATCTAATACTGTTACTTTCACATATGTCATAAGGCAGTAGATTGACAGCCCATACTGTGCAATTTTTACATACTCTAACCCAGACTGTTCTCCAAAAGGCAGAGTTGCTCCTCTGCAAGATTTTATAAACTAGGTAAATATAGCTCCTTATTGTATTCTATTCAGTGACTAGAAGTGGCAATTTAACTTCTTTACACGTTATTCAAAACAGTGCAAGGCTTAAACAGAAAAGACATGCATGAACTATTCTCTTCTAGAAAGACAACTTGAGACATTAATTGAAACAATGTTACTGAATCTAAAGGTAATTACATCCCCAAATACATAAGAAGAACGAAGAAGATGGGGATTGTTTTCTTGAATAGAGATACACAATTCAATGTAACGAGTTAAAAATGAAAGAAAAGGAAATTGAACCTGGATGAAGGGCATCCTGACAGCAAATACTAATGAATAATGGAGCACACTTAAAGAGAGACACAAAGAAGATCCATTACTTAGGAAGCTTAGACTACTCTCTCATGGCAAGATCTCCTTTCATAAAACTGTAGGATGGAAAACCAGTTTGCTGATTTTATGCCTTATTTTTGTATTTGGAGTAATATTTTACATAGATCTTGGAATGGGGAAGGGAGTCTCTTAAAATAAAGGTCATTTATTTTCCACATATTTTAGTTAAATGATATTTCATTATAGATACATATTATGAATAGGGAAAATTGAAACTATTCATGAAGCTTTTGTTACAGAAGAATAGTAAGGTTAAATAAGAAAGGATCTTGAACAAAAATTACAGGGATTTGTCCAAAAAATTTCAAATTGCCAGTAAATATTTAACCCATGCTAGATAAATAAGAAGAGAGGAAAAAACATAACTGAAGAGAAGTCAAGGTTATGGTAGAAAATACATACATTGATGTAAAAGACAATAGTAATGAAAGTGCCCTTATACTTGTTCATACTATTCTCAGGGGAAAAGCTTTTGCTTATGTGAGACTCCCGAGTCTCACATAAGGAAATAATGAAGAATTCTAGTCCAGCTGCTGCAGAGACTTGTATGGTCATAAGAAAGTTTTAAAAATGGAAATGTCTAAATTAAATTTTCACAGCCCTGAAAAATATCTCACATTCAAAGTTGTATATTATGGGTGGACCACTACTGCCACAAACTTTTACCTAGAGTCAACGAATAACTCAGTGTATCTGGAAAAATTAATAAAATTCATAGAATAACTTTGAAAAGAAGGGACTTGAGAGGTCATGAAATCATAGAAAATAAAATCATAAGCTCTGATTTAGAGGACAGCTTAGAGATCCTCTATTATATTCATTTCTCATTGCTTTTTCTTTTTCCTTATTTTGCCTTGTTCTTTATTGAACATATTTCTAAACCCTACTGTCATACTTTCCTACCTTTTCAAGCAAATTATTCTGAACATAAATTATAGTTTGATTAATGATGACTCAAAGTTATTAGCCTAAAGGAGAATTCATTAGTTTTCTCTTGCTGTGTAGCAAATTATCACAAACTTAATGACTTGAAAAATACCTATTTATATGTTTATAGTTTCCATGGGTCTGGCACAGTTTAGCTAGTCCTTCACTCAAGCTTGGTCTCAGAAGCCTGAATTCAAGATGTTGGCCAGCTGTGTCCTCATTTGGAGGTATAACTAGGGAAAGATACACTTCCAAGCTTCATCAGGCTGTTGATAGCATTCATTTCCTTGTGGTTATAGGACTGATGCCCCATTGTCTTGCTAGCTGTCATCAGGGACTGCTTTCTTCTCCTAGAAGCTGCACTTAGATTTTGCCATTTGGCCCTATATATCTCAGGAATTGAGAACCTTCCTTATCTTGAATTTCTTTCATGCTTCAGTTCTTTCTGACTTCTTCTGAGATCAGCTCATATGATTAGGTCAGGCTCAATTGAATAATCTCCTTATTTTAAAGTCAACTGTGCCATGTAACATAACCTAATTCTTGAGTTAAATCCTTAATATTCATAATGCTGGGGATTATTCAGAGTATGTATGATAAGAGAGTGAGAAATCTTGGGGGTCTTCTTAGAATTCCGTCAACCACAGAGTCAGATAGAGAGGGATTTAAAGCCTAACTTCACCACCCGGTAATTTAATAGGTGCTTAACAAATACTTCTTGATTGGGAATTCCCTGGTGGTCTGGTGGTTAGGACTCTGCGCTTCCATTGCAGGAGCACTGGGTTCTATCCCTGGTCATGGAACTAAGATCCTGCAAGCTGCACAGCATAGACCAAAAACAACAACAACAACAAAAAAAAAACCCAATACTTCTTCATTGAATGATGAGTTAGTGAATAAATTAACAAATGAAAAAGGGAATGTGTAAATGAATTAACATTTCAAGACCTGTTTCATCATCTAGGAAAGAAAAATAATAGCATCGAATTGAAGGATACTTATGAGAATAAAATGAAATGACATGTAAAAAGCTCTTGGCACACCGTCAACATTCAATAAATTGGTATCTATTATTAGTCTTTCTTCAGTGCCGTAGTATTTGGGCTTGTCATACCTATAATGACTTTCACTTCCCCCCATTTGCTAGAGCAGTCTGCTGTTAACGCCAACGATTCCAATCTTTGCATTTTTGCTGCCCTTCTCGTCACTTTTTCTTCTTTATGCTTTCCTTATAAAGCCCATGGCTCTGCTCCTTTTATTAAAGTCTGATAGCATTGATAACCAATCATAGTTTTTTTTTCTTATGCTTGGTAAATTAATTGCATCAATCAGGAAAACAGGGAGTTACAATGAAATATATTTTTCTCACATACTTTTTATGCTGTGTGTCACAAATAGGCTATGAATCTCTTCCATACTCCAGGATCCAGGGTGATAGAACATTCTTAATTGAGACATTGCTGATCTCAAAGCAGAGAGAAAAGAAACATGATGGAACCACTTGATGGCTCATGTAGCTTCTGCTCAAATATAATACTCATATTTCACTGGGTGCTCTGAATCACATGACCAAGAGTAACAACCACTGGGCAGGAAGGAATGCATTGCCTTCCCACAAAGAGAAGTGGCAAATATTTTAATACAATCAATCACATTTTAGTAGTTATCCTTGTATATTGACTGTTTTCAGCTCTGCTTATTTTTGCTTTATGTTCAGGGACTGCTCTATTGCCATCACACTGTTGTTGGTTTGTGTGTTTTGTGATGCTTTGTGGAGAGGTAATATTCACTTTTTTTTTTAGAATTTAATCTCAGAAATACACTATTTTAAAATCACAACTAAAAATATTCTGAAAAATATCATTTGATTATTTTTAAATAATAATCTTAATTCAGAAATCCACTTTGAATGTATGTAAGCCAATTTTACTTACTGGCAAACCATAACAACACTGTATTCAGAACATTTTAAAAGCTAGAAGGTAATTATTTAGAAATCAAATCAGTTAAATCAGTTTACTTTCTTAGAAAGTGAAGTGAGTCAAAAATACATTTATTCCATGATACATTCAATAGTTTATACTTTTAATTTTTATTTCGAGATAATTTCAGGGAACTTGTACACATCATTTCCTATGGTCAGTAATAGACTGCAGTCTTATTTCCATTGCTTTGACTGAAGAAACATAAGATACCATGTAATATAAAGGCCTCTAAAAATGCAGGAGTTTCTATATACTTTGTTTCTTTATATCAAATGAGAATTAAACATTTCAGAACATTAGAGCAGAATTTAGCCACAAAATGATGTACGATTACACTAACAATATATTGGCCATAAGTGAGGTTATGCCCCAAAATAACTTATAAAAAAATTTGTCAGCATCATGCAAAACAATCCTTTGACAACATAAAGGGATTTCTCTGTAGTGTGGACTGTTTCCTTAATTTTATCTGAGACACAGAGGCCCTCTTGTGGTGGCATCTAGGCATTTGCAGTGACTATCTGGCACAGACATGGCCTTTCAGGTGGAGCAAAGCCTGGGTCACTTTCAATTTTTGAGGCCCTCAACATATATAAAAATGGACAAAAAGATGTCTACAAAGAATATAATATAGTGCATTTAAAATTTTTAGCACACCTAATACAATGAAATATAAATTTGCTCTTTAAAAGTAGACAAAAGTTCAAAAATACTAATTCACAGTGTACAGTTGGGTATGTAATCTATTAATGGGACCAAATTTAAAGGCATAGAATAATCAGCTTCCAGGGGAGTCAGTTCATCTTTGTGATTTTGGCACTACTGTTCTCATTAAGACAGATTACTAAAACTCTGTATTTAGCTCCTCTGGGTCAGATGTTCCTCCTTCCCAATTATCCCAGTTCCCTGCCTCAGCTCTTGATGCCACCCTGCCTAGTCTTGTGAACAAATGAATTGTCTCAAAAGAAGACTATAAACTAAGAGAAAAAAAAATCTTTTATATTCAGCACAGCACAGAACCTGCTCTGTTTTTTTTGCTTTCCCTCCTGTGTTACTCTTGGGTCCATGCTAACCATGAAAAATAACAATAAAGTGCTTTGGGCAGGAAGTAAATAGAGTAGGCAACATCCTTCAATTTGTACGTATGTAAACATCACTTGAGGTATTCACTGAGAATACAGATTCCTCAGTTCTACTGACAAAGTTGCGACTTAGGGGGCTGAGCTGTGTCCTGTGAAACTGAATTTTAGCACCCATTCCAGATTTTTCTAGGTCCATTTGGCCAGAAGAATGATTCTTAGCCTTAGCTGCAGAATCAACTGTGGGGGATGGAGCGGTGGGGGGGCGTGCTATAAGATTCTGATTTCTGGGCTTCCCTGGTGGTGCAGTGATTGACAGTCCGCCTGCCGATGCAGGGGACGCGGGTTTGTGCACCGGTCTGGGAAGATCCCACATGCCGTGGAGCGGCTGGGCCCATGAGCCATGGCTGCTAAGCCTGCGCGTCCAGAGCCTGTGCTCCGCAACGGGAGAGGCCACAACAGTGAGAGGCCCGCGTACCGCAAAAAAAAAAAAAAAAAAAAAGATTCTGATTTCCAGGACTCACTCAAGATTACTTCAATCAAGATTTCTCAGGATGGGTCCAGGAACCTCCTGCTGATTCTAACATGCAGACATTGAAAACTACTGGATTAGAGCACAGAAGCATGGATGTCGGAGCCCAAACAGCCTAGGACTACCAGGCACACACTTAAAGTTCAACAAAGTTGGGTTGATTGACTCATTGCAATGAGGGAGATTACACACCAAAGGAACAGTGGTGTCTCACTGAACAAAGGCAAAGACAGAGTTATTTTAGGTCATAGGCATAGAGTGGAGCTGAGTGTTTTGATCGCCTCAAAGCAAAGCAGAGCTTGTGTAAAGGGATCAACATCAGGTCTGCACTGCAAAGTGGGCCTAGTGTTCTGTTTCCTTGGAAACACTAACATTAAGACAGATGTGCAGTGTTGTAGCCAGAAATCCTTTATTTGATGCTCTGCATCCAGGTTGTCAATCAAGACTGCTTTTCTTTGTCAAAGTGACTTAAATCCTCTAGCCAAGAGAGGGATATTTCTTTCTTATGGATATGATTTCAATCAGCAAAGTTTCTGATAGTCTGTGATTTTGGAGAACAAAGTTTCTCAGCATGTAAGAAAGCAGCAGTCACTCAAAGAAAGGGACACTTTACTGCTGTGGTGTGTTTGGGGGAGAAAAATCGGATCCTGGTAACTTTACAGCAGGTTTCATCTGTGTCTGTTATTCCAGCCTGATGAATGACAGAGCAGATGTTTAGAGTTCAAGCTAAATTTTACCTTTTCAAACAGAATATCTGCCCACACCGTGTTGCTTCCAGAAGGAAGATGGAACAGGAGAAGAGGGTCCAAGCATGTCAATATAGAGATGTCATTCATGCATTAATTCATCAAAGACTTGTTGAGTACTTACAATATGCTGTGACATGACAGGGTAATGGAAATTCGGTGATGAACAAAACTCAGTCTCTGCCATCAAGAAACTTACAGACTGGTTGGAGAAAAACACAGATAAATAGGCAACTACAACAGGGTAATAGAAGTGCTATAACTAGACTTAAGAATAGGGTGCCAATGACAATTAACCGAGTCTTGGTTATTCAAGAAACTGGAAAAACGTTACCCGAGGTTATGGAAGAGAGAGAGGGCTATGGATGGGAGAGGGGCGAGGGAGCCAGGGGCAGAGTGTTGGAAGCAGAGGAAAAAGGACTCTGTAAACATAATCATCTGGGCTCTGATCCAGGCTCTACCACTCACTGGGTATCACTGTAACTCTGAGCTGCAATTTTCTCATCTGTAAAATGAGAATAACAAAACAGAGAAACATTCAATGAGTGCCAGACAGAGTTCCAAGTAATAGGATTACATCAATGAACAAAAGGTCCAAGCTCCTTGACCCTTGCATGACATACACTAAGGTGGTGATTTACAAAAATAAATAACTGTAATTGAAATATGTTATTTAGTATGTTAGATAATAAGTGCAGAGTGATAAAAATTGAAAGTGCCAGTGGAGGACACCAGGGAGAAGGGGCGAGTTGAGGATAAAGGATGTGACGTCTGTCAAAACACCTTGACGTAGCATAGGGGCATTCTGATGAGGTTAGGGCCCAGAAGCCGGCTTAGCCAAGATACAGGGGAAACCCGAGACCTGCGTCAGCCGCTCTTTCGACCTCACTCAACATTTCCCTTTTCTTCTGACCTACTACTCTTACAAATTCTTCTAAATTCAGGGAGCCTGACTATGTACCTTAGATGGACTTATTCTAAAGCACAGCTCTGGGCTATACCCCAGGGGGAACCCTCATTGGGGATATTTCTGGGCATGTCATCAGACAGCAGTTGACATTTCTTGCAAACACTGATAGCAGTGAGAGTTTAAGCTAGGACCCTCTTTTGCTCATAAATTTCTAAATTTCCTTTAACTTATTCTTCCCCTTTCTTTTATGCCCTGCTTCAAGTCAAAAGTGGATTAAGACAGTGGTTCTCAGCACCCTCCTTCAATGTTCATGACACCCTATTTTTAAGTCCAGTGACAGTACTTGTACTCTCCCGACCCCCCTCCCCCATGCCTGGATGTATGTGGAAGGAATTTTGTTTCTCATAGTTACTAGGGTCAGGCAGAGCTCTGTGTATTTGGTGGGCAGAGCTCAGGGTGCTGAATGGCTTACGATGCATGAGCCAGTTCAGGTCACTTAAAAAATATTCCATTCAAAATGCCAGTAACACCACCACTGAGAAACACTGGGTTAGGAAAATAGAACTTTCCTTGCAAAATTTAGCTCTTTCAAAAGTTGCATCCTGATGCCCTCAAAGTCTACCTCACTTGCTTATTAAGGTATTTCTATTTTACTCTAAAATACTTCAGAATATACAATGTGATATTGTGTATGCATTCATTTAGGTTACATTTTTTAGGAATAATCAATTGTTCTAGTCACCAATTTATACCCCAGATATGGCAAGCATCTGATCAAGATAGCTATGATGTAATATCACAGGTTTTGTTCCTTAGAATAATAAATGTTAGAAGTATTTTAATTTATAAAATGTGGTACTTAATGATTAGCAAAATGATGGTTGTAATGGGTTTTCATTAGTGAAATTGATATTAATAGAGATATGTAGATCAGCTCTAAATGGTAGAAGCATTCTTACCCCTTTATGATATAAAACAGGCATGTCAGTAATGATGCCCAAGGCTTTATTGCTAAATGGTCCTGTTTTGCAGCCGCTATTTTGAAGCGCTCTTGATGTGCCTGAATAGCCAAGTTGTGGTAATGTGGCTCTACTTATTGGTGATTACTGATATCTACTGCAAATAGCACAATATTTGTACATCACCAGTTTGTGTTAGGTCAATATGCAATATGATCCTCATCAGTCAGTCTCTTAAACAAGTCTAAGAGAGCATTTAACTAATTGAGTTGGGACAACTATCGATGATCACAACCCCTTCCCACCCCCTGACCCTTCCCCCATCCCCATCCTCAAAACTAATATCTATTTGTACTGCTGATATGAATTAGAAATACTGTTTTGCAAAATGAGAAGTAGGAATAAAGTTTAGGCAACGTGATATGGTGGGAGCCAAGCCAACAACTTAACTTTGAATCCTGTGTCACTCACTTGTGACCTTAAACAAGGCACTCAATCTTTCTAATCTCCAGTTTCCTGTCTTGTAAAACTGGGCTGTGTACCTGCCTCATAGGACACTGGGAGAATTAAATAAGTGAATACTTGTGAAGGGCTAAGCCGAAAGAGCTTGGTTCATTATAGGCAATGAACAATACGATGATCTCATTCATTCAATCTCCCTTTACGCAGAAAGCGTAACCCAGGGGACTGTCTCTTACTCATTTTCGTACTTCTGGCATTGAACAGATTGCCGATTGCTTGACCCAGGGTTTGTGTTCAGTAAATATCTGTTGAATAAATGAATTTAACATTCCTTTTTTTGGAAATTAGCTATATTTGCTAAGTTCTCTGACATCCTGGAATCTGTCCATATGCTATATTACTCCTCCTTTTGATACTTTTTAAAGATGACAACGCCACTAGAATATGCTCTATTCATTAGTAGAAGAAATACTCTAAAAGATTTAAACCAATATCTTTTTTTCCAATAGAGCAATTGAAGACAATCCAGGCTTACCTAGGATGTAGAATTTCATGTTATGTGCCTCAAGTTGATTAATTTATGTAATAAATGTACTTAAATATACTGTTTTCCTAAGAATCTTCATAACCTGATGATTAGAATATAAAATGGCAATTTGGCAATGTGTATCAGGAGCCTTAAAAATGTTCCTAGTAAGTAATCCCATTTCTAAAAATGTATCCTAATGAAATGATAATTTATATACATATGTAGAAAGATGATCATTGCATCGTTATTTTTATGAGAAGAAGGAAGTCATCTGAATATACAACAGGAGGGGAAAGGCTAAATGAACTATGGTAACCAATTGTAGTACTCTTTAAGTATATGTTTGGAAGAAATTAATATATATGTTCACTAAAATGGGTCTACAGAAAGTTCATATAAACCCCGTTTGTGATAGCTCCAAACTGGAGTCTACTGAAATACCTATTTACAGCGAAATGGATGTATAATACATAGTATCTACATATAATGGAATATTATTTATTAATGAGAAGGAGCAAACTATTGCCACATAAACAACATGGATGGATTTCAACAACGTAAATTTGAATTTGAAAGCCAGACATAAAAGAATATATACTGCATTATTTCACTTCTTAAATTTTCAAAAGTAGGCAATACTAAAATTAATTATGCTATGGCTATGAAGTGAGATATTATACAGCTATTAAAACATTTAAAGACATTGGAAAATGCCCATAATTTAATAAAATTTAAAATTTAATTTAAAATTTACATTTAAAACTGTATATATAATATATGACCCCCATTCTGGGGAAAAAAAAATATGTAAGTTGCTATTAGAAGTACCAGTCATGGTCTCAATAGGAAACACATGATACACTCAAATTAGGATAATTAGAGGAGGCTTTGTCTTAAAAGGGGGGGCAGGGTATGGAGGGCCACAGGGAACAGTACAGCCATACGGCTGTCACTACACCAGACCGGATGGGATGTGAACAGGAGGGGTTCCCAATCCCAGGAGAGAGCTGCCCATAGAGGAGAGGGGCAGCGGCCTTTGGGTGAGGGATGCATCCCGGCTTCAGTGAATTCAAGGGAGGAAGAAAGGGGATCATCTAACTCATTCTTCTCCCTCCTCCCAGCCTCCTGCTGGGGCTCCCCATTAACCAAGGCCATCCAGAAGCCAGAGCATTGCCAATGTGGTCCCTACAGTTCAGCCCACCAGACAGAGAGCAGGATGCACAAGGGTAGAGTGTGGATGTGGCACACATGCCACATATGGGACTGATAATTCCTTTGGTTACCCAAGGGAGAGGAGGTGCTGCAGAGATGATCGATTTTTTTGCTTTATATACCTTTATATTATTTTACTGCTGCCATAATACATGCATTTTTGAAAATTCTGGGGAAAAATGTCTGTCAGCATGTGTGTGTGAAGGGATATGTGCCCGTGAGGGTATGGATGTAAATGAGTTAGTGTGTGTGTGTGTGTGTGTGTATGTGTGTGTGTGTGTGTGTGAGAGAGAGAGAGAGAGTGCGTCGGGGGGGTGATGTGTATGTATGTGAAGGTGTACAGGTAACGTGAGAGGGCGTGTGTGTGTGTGTGTGTGTGTCGGGGGGGTATGCATGTTGACGAGTATATGTGTGCGTGTGCTGCAGGAGGGTGGTGTGTATGCATGGGTGAAGGCATATGTGAGGGTGTACACGTGAATTGGAGACTGTATGTTGTGTAAAGGTGTCTGTGCGGGGGACACGTATATGAAGAAGTGTGTCTGTGTGAGGCGGCAGGAGTGCGGTGTGTGTATGTGAGAGTGTATGAATGCAGGTGAGAAGGTACAGGTGGATGAGAGTCTGTCCCTGTAAGGGGCAGGAGTGTCTGTAACAGGTGTGTGGGAGGCTATGCATGTGTCTATATGAGTGAGCGTGCTTGGGGGATATGAGGACACAGAGGGGGTGTGAGGAGATGTGTGAGTGAGTGAGGTGGTACATCTGAAGATATTTGCATGTATTTATGTGTAAGTGTGTGTGTGTGTGTGCACATAGGTGTGCTTATGTACATCTGCATACACAGAAGTAGAAACCTTTCCTTCCAGGAAAAAAGAAAAACTGGAAGAAAATATTTTCATAATAGTAGTCTCTAGTGGCGGAATAAGAGGCAAATTTTATTTTCGTGACTTCTTTTTTACTTCGTAGTCAGAAAGACAATGAACATTTCAGTCTGTTTGCTTCATTCCAAGAATATGTGACAAATATTGTACCTTTCTGGAAACATGTAAAAATGATAAAAATCTTGACTGCTGAAAGGTTTCTTGATAGGAACGTGTTTGAAAATTGGAATTCTCTTTTTTAACATATAACCAAATAGATCTCTAAGTCTCTGGTTAATTTAATAGACGGAAATCCTGCCTTTAAATCTGAGAACCATATACATGTTTAATTTTTCATGTAACTAATGTAAGGCCCACTCATGTCATGCTGTTACAGGAAGCTAAAGTGCTTTAGGGTTTCCAAAGCCTCAAAACATAAACATTAACAGGAATTATCGATGATGGAGGGGCTTAGGTAATTATTGTTTTTTTCTTTTAGTTTTTGTTTTTTTACGGGTGGTTTTTTTAAAAAAAAATAATGCTCCTATAGGGCTTATGTAATAAGGTTTCTGTCAAACTGATTTAGTAGCAGGTTGCTTTCCTAAGTCAGTGCAAAAGGCCCTGAGTTCTTTCACTTACGCTCCATGATCTCTGCGCTGCCCCATTTTACTAATAATAACATACGAGGTTTTCCCGATTCTAGGCTAAATCTTATTAATAGTTTGTGGGAGTAAATGGCTGAAGTGTTCTTCTATTTTTAATTTATTTCAACCTTAGATGTTTTTTTAAAGTGATTTGCTATCATCAACATCAGGCGTCTGCAGCCCAATTTATTTTGTACTGTTATCTGTGGGCTCCATGGTATACACATAATGTGAATCAGTTGCTTGGAGTCCTGGGTAAGTAGTTTACTTTTATGTAGATAACAATAAAAAAAAAAAGGGATTCTGTGTACCATACCTTTCCTTTACACTTAAAAAGCAACCCCAGCTATTAAATACACACACTCTATTACAAATGCTATTAAGTTTGGCTGCAGAACATGTATCACTGAACCATGAGTGAGGATTCAGACCCACAGATGCCTTTTATTGTCTGATTAGTACTTCTTCACTTGTCTCAATAACACATCATCAAAGAGATTCACCTCAAACAACATTACTTGGAAACTGCTGGTAAAATGTTGACAGAAACGGTCTTCAAACCGACTGTGACACTTTTCCTAGGGCAAAAGAAAGAGCAACGGGGCTGAACTCCACCACATCAGACCACTGCTGGGGTTCAGTGAACACTTTATTTTCCCACTTGAATTTGAGCTCTTCTGCAAGGTCACTCCTGCCGATCTTGCGGAGATGGTGAGTCAGAAGACGAAGTTTGTCCGTGGAATTTGGGAGTGATCTTTTCCAAAAGCAAACAAGTTCGTGGGTCTGTTCTGTGAGATCATCAGGGTTCTTCAGTTTGATGAGCTGAATGGTGCTGTGGCGAAGGGAGAGGGATGAGAAGAGACACAGGACGTTTTCTTCTGAGAGCTCGTCTGCCAGCCAGTAGAGCAAGTTGTCCCACAGGGCTTCTGCCAGGCACATGTGGGACACTCAGTGTTAGGACCCTTTCATGGAGGGTGTGCTCATCTAACCCTCCAACTGTTCACAGGAAACTTAATCTCTGGTTTGGCCTCTGAGAAGCAGAAAGATTTGGGACCAGCCAGATGGACAGTTAAGAGTCTTTGAATCCCTGCCCTTTCTGGGGTCTTCTTCTGAGGGAACCACCTATTGCAAAGGGTTAGAAATGCTTCTCAAATTTTAACTTCCCTGAGATCCAGTAGGGCTCATTAAAATGGTGTTTAGGCCCCCACCCCAGGTAGTCTAATTAAGTAAAACTAGGATAGGGGCAAATCTTGGCATTTTTAACAAGTTCCCAGATGATGCTGACGCTGAGGTCCTCAACCACACTTTGAGTAGCACTATATTAGAAGACATTTTTAGATTCAAAAACTACTTCCCTTAATTTGTACTAACCTGATGCATAAATTATAGCAGCAGCTAGGCAATCCTCATGCCCCAACCCCCCAACTACACACACACACACACACACGCACACGCACACACACACACACACACACACAAACTCACCAAAATTCAATATCCAAAGAGAAATTCTGTAGAAGGTCCATTTCACCAACATTCCCCCTGGCTTCTGGACTATTTAGAACTACACACATCTCTGAATATATCCTGTAAGTTCAGCATACCCCTTCCCTTACCCTGTGACTCCTGGCTACCACCTAAACTCAAGGTTCCAATTTTCTGTTGTTTGGTTGTTATTTATTTTATTGTGTAGCTCAAATCCATCGCTCTCAGCAAACCCCTCAAGCCCTTCTCTCTCCTTGCACACATCAGCCCTAACTTGCATCACAGTCATTTTCTCCCACTCATGCAAAACTCTGCTCCAGTTTCCCTGGTTTGGTGTCAGAAAAGAATTCTATGTCTGCCACCTTTTACTCTGTTCTTTCCATCTACTTACTCACATAAATTGCACCTGCTTTTACACTATAAATCATGCCACTTTTCTGTGAAAGCTACTCAGGAAATGGAGCCAACACATCCTTCCCCTCCATTGCCACTTTCAAACCAACATTCTGCTTCCCCCTTGCAATATATTCATTTTATTGTCCATGCTACATGGGTAGGCTTTCCTCTCTCCATCCACATCAACTGTCTCCTGCCGTTGGCAGGCAGCAGCAACAGCAACCCTGTTGATAGTCAGTCATACCTCTGACCACATGATTTCTTAATCTTGTCAACATCACTGACCTGTGTGGTGTCGCCATATTAAAAACTGACTTACATGGCCAATCCTTATGTTTCATCATTAGCTAGAACTATTCCACTTCCATGGCTTCAGCTGCTCAATATTACTGCTCATCACTACCCCCTAAACTTCCACAGCTTCTGTTCCTTTGTTCCTGCTTAATATGTTTCTTGCCCCATCACTAATACAGCAAGTCCTTTGACACCCGCAGTCATTCCATCATCTCTGCCTCCGTACCCATACTGCCCTAATGATCAGCTGTGTAGGTCAATAATGGTCTTGCATCCACCTTAAAATCTCTTGTCCTCTTTAGCTTTCAATGTTCTCAATTTGTCAATCTCCAATTCTGTCTTACTCACATTGCAGTCAACTACAGGGATGCCCAGGGTTATGAAATGATACTGAATGTGATCAACAAGCTCTAAGCTTTGTACACAATTTAAGCCTTTAGCAGCTTACAAATCCATTAAAAACTTTGTTTCTTGAATTCAATTAAAAATTTTCCAGAGCAATGACATAATACTTTCCTACCATCCTTAAGCCCCAATCTCACTCTTATTCTGTTTCACTCGGCCAGTGTCAGTCTCTCCTAACTTCCCCCAAAGCCATTTGACCAGAGTTCTCATAACCTCGTTTTCATTTCAAAATCGCTTTCTTACAGAATCTCACTCCTCCATGTTTGCTGGGTGCCATCCCCACAGTGTTTTTCATCTAATAATTTCCCTTCACACCTGTTCCTTAACCTCCTCGTCAGGTTCTTTCCATTCTTCCCACAGGCACTCCCAAGCCTCCCCTTTCCTTGCTTCTGCTGCTGTTTTAAGCTCTCAGGCTATCTCTCCCCTCTCTCCCCGTCATTTTACCATAAAATCTTTTCATGCCTATTGTAAATCTGATGCCTTAAGTCCATCACTATCAACTCACTCCTTAAGCCCTTGCTTTAGAGGTTATATAGCCTCTTTTTAAAAAATTTATTTTATTGAAGTATAGTTGATTTACAATGTTGTGTTCATTTCTACTGTACTGCAAAGTGATTAAGATATATATATTCTTTTTCATATTCTTTTCCATTATGGTTCATCACAAGATATTGATATCCTCTTTTAAAACTCTATTAAAGCCTTATTTTCCAATCTTTCTAGAGCCCTCCTAAATACTACTTACAGCAACTGATTCTCAGTCTACATCTTCTCCGACTTCCACAGAACATTTTACTCCTTCCCGTGGGTTCCATGGCCTGCCCTGCTCTTCCTCTTCCCTCTCTTTTCCCTTTGCTGACTGTCTTCCTCCTGATTGTGCTGAATTACTGCTTCCTATCTCAGGCCCTTTCTATTTCTGTCCCCTCCCCTCAGTGAATTCACCAACTGCCTTAATAAAGGGTTCTGTATAATTGCCATAAAGATGCTCACCAAACTTGGGAGAAGAATGGATGAACACAGTGAGAACTTCAATAGAGACAGAAAATATAATAAAATACTAAACATAAGTTATAATTGAACTTAAAAATACACTTAAGGGATTCGACAGCAGGCTGGATAAGGTAGAAGAACAAATCACTGACCTGGAACACAAAGCAATAGAAAACCAAGACTGAGCAGCAAAATGAAAAAAAAAAAAAAGAAAGAAAAGGAATTTTAAAAAGTAAATATACCTTTAGGAAAACATTAAATGGAATAACTTTCACATTATCAGGGTCCCAGAAAGAGAAGGAAGAGAGAAAGAGCCAGAAGAATTCTTTAAAGCAACAGTGGCTGAAAACGTCCCTAATCTGAGTAAGAAAAGAGACATCAAGGTCCAAGAAGCTCAGAGATTTACAAATAAGATGAACCCAAAGAGACATACACCAAAACACATTACAATTAAAATGGCAAAAGTTAAGGATAAAGAGAGAATCCTAAAAGTAGCAAGAGAAAAACAACTTGTTACATGCAAAATAACCCCCCATAAGTCTATCAGCAGACTTCTCAGCAGAAATTTTACAGGCCTGAAGGGAAAGGCATATATATTCAAAGTGCTGAGAAAAAATTTTTTTCCAACCAATAATTCTCTATCCAGCAAGCTTAGCATTCAAAATTGAAGGAAACATCAATAGTTTCCAGATAAGCAAAAGCTAAAGTCCATCACCAGTAAACCAGCCCTGCAACAAATATTAAAGGGACTTCCTTAAGCTGAAAAGAAATGGCACTAATTAATAGTAAGAAAACATACAAAAGTAAAAATCTCATTGGAAAAGGTAAATATATAATAGGGGTAGTGGATCAATAACTTGTAAAGCAAGTATGAAAGGTAAAAGACAAAGGTAGAAAATTAAAATTACAATAATTAGTTAAGGAGTACATAAAATAAAAAGATGTAAAATGTGTCATCAAAAATAGAAAATGGGGGTGAGAAGTAAAAGATAAAGATTTGGAATGTGTTCAGATTTAAGTAGGTACAAACTTAAAACAGGGTACTATTTACATTGAATGTTCTATGTGAGCCTCACAATAACCACAGGAAAAAAAAATAATAGTGAATACACAAAAGAAAATGAGAAAGAAATCTAAACAAAACACTAAAGAAAACTACCAAAACACAAGGGAAGAGAGAAAGATAAGAACAAAAAAAACCCTATAAAAATAGCCAGAAAACAATTAACAAAATGGCAATAAGTACATACCTATCGATAGTTACTTTAAATACAAATAGACCTAATGTTCCAATCAAAAGATATAGAGTGGCAGAATGGATTTAAAAAAAAAGACCCATCTATACACTGCCTATGAAAGACTCATTTCAGAAGAAAGGACACACAGACGGAAAATGAAGGAGCAGAAAAAGATATTCCATGCAAATTGAAATGAAAAGAAAGTGGAGTAGCTATAGCCATATCAGACAAAATAGACTTTAAAACAAAGACTGTAATAAAAGACAAAGAAGGGCACTACATAATGATAACAGGATCAATCCAGTAAGAAGATATAACATTTATAAATATATATGTACCCTACAGAGAAGCACCAAAATATATAAAACAAATAATAATGGACTTAAAGTGAGAAATTTAAGCAATACAACAATACTAGGGAATTTTAACACCTCACTTACAACAATGGCTAAATCATCCAGATAGAAAATCAATAACTTAAATGACACATTAGACCAGATGAACTTACTAGATATACACAGAACATTCTATCCAAGAGCAGCGGCATACACATTCTTTTCAAGTGCACATGGAACAATCTCCAGGATAGATCATATGCTAGGCCACAAAACAAGTCTTGATAAATTCAAGAAGACTGAAATATTATCAAAGCATCCTCTCTGACCACAATGGCATAAAACTGGAAATCAACTACAAGAAAGAAACTGGAAAACCCACAAAAATGTAAAGATTAAACAACATGCTACCAAACAATGGATTATTAGGAAATCAAAGAAGAAATAAGACATACTAAAATCTATGGAGAAGCACGAGCAAAAGTGGTTCTAAGAGGGAAATTCTTAGAAGTGCAGGCCTACTTCCAGAACAAGAAAAATCCTAAATAAACAATTTAACTTTATACCTAAAGGAACTAGTAAAAGAAGAATAAACAAGTAAAAGGAAGGAAATTAGTAGAAGGAAGGAAATAATAAACATCAATGCAGAAAAAATGAAATAGAGACAAAAATAGAAACAATCAATGAAGCTAAGAGCTGTTTTTTTGAAAGATAAACAAAATCAACACATCTTTAACTAGACTAACCAAGAAAAAAAGAGAGAGCACTCAAATAAGTGAATTCAGTAATGAAAGATAAGTTACAACTGATATCACAGTAATAAAACAGATCACAAGAGACTATTCTAAACAAACATATGACCAAAAATGGGCAATCTGGAAGAAATGGATAAATTCCTAGAAACATACAATCTCTCAGGGCTGAATTATGAAGAAATAAATCTCAATAGACAAATTACAAGCAAGGCGATTGAAGCAGTAATCAAAAAGTTCCCAACGAACAAAAGTCCAGGACCAGATGGCTGCACAGATGAATTCTACCAAATATTCAAGAAGATTTAATACCTATCCTTCTCAAGCTCTATCAAAAAATTGAAGAGTTGGGAACACTCCCAAACTTGTTTTACAAAGCCAGCATTACTCTGATATCAAAACCTGTCAAGGACACCACACTCACACACACACACACACACACACACAAAATCCAGACCAAATCCCTTGATGAATGTAGATGCAAAAATCCTCAACAAAATATTATCAAACTGAATCTAACAATTTATTAAAATAATCATATACCACAACCAAGTGGGATTTATTCCAGAAATGCAAGGATGATTCAATGAATCGATAGCCACAAATTAATTAATGTGAAGAATCACATTAACAAATGAAGGATAGAAATCATTTGATCATTTCAATAGATGTGGAAAAAGCATTTGACAAAATTCAGCATCCATTTATGATTAAAAAAACTCTTAACAAAGTAGGTATAGAGGTAACATACCTCAACATAATAAAAGCCATATATGACAAACCCACAGCTAACATCATACTCACTGGTGAAAAGTTGAAAGCTTTTCCTTGAAGAACAGGAATAATACAAGAATGCTCATGATCACCACTGTTATTCAACATATTATTGTAGTCCTAACCATAGCAATTAGGCAAGAAAAAGAAATAAAAGACATCCAAACCAAAAAAGGAAGAACTAAAACTATCATATTTGCAGATGATATGATGCTGTATATAGAAAACCCAAAAGATTCCACCAAAAAACCGTGAGAACTAATAAATGAATTCAGAAAAGTTGCAGGATACTAAATCAATATACAGAAATGTGTGGCATTTCTGTACACTAATAACAAACTATCAGAAAGAGAAATTAGAAAAAAAAAATCCTGTTTACAATTGCATCAAAAAGAATAAAATATCTAGGGATAAATTTAACCAAGGTGAAAGACCTGTATATTGAAAACTATTAAACACTGATGAAAGAAATTGAAGACACAAACAAAGGGAAAGATATTCCATGTCCATGGATTGGAACAATTAATATTATTAAAATGTCCATACAATTCAAAGCAATATACAGATTCAGTGCAATCTCTATCAAAATTCCAATGGCACATTTTACAGAACTGGAACAAATAATACCAAAAACTGTATGGAACCTCAAAAGATTTCAAATAGCCAAAACATTCTTGAAAAAAAAGAGCAAAGCTGGAGGTGTCATGCTCCCTGATTTCAAACTATACTACAAAGCTAATCAAAAGAGTATAGTATGGCCATAAAAACAGACACACAGATAAATGAAACAGAATTGAGAGCCTAGAAATAAACCCACATAAATATGGACAATTAATTTATGACAAAGGAGCAAAGAACATACAGTGGTGAAAGGATAGTGTATTCAATAAACAGTGTTGATAAAACTGGACAGCCACATGCAAAAAAAAAAAAGAAAGAAAGAAACTAGACCACTGTCTTACATCATACGCAAAATTGAACTAAAAATCGATTAAAGACTTGAATGTAAGACCTGAAACCATAATAATCCTAGAGAAAAACATAGGCAGTAACCTCCCTGACATCATTCTTATTTATGTTTTTGTGGCTGTGACCCAAAGACAAAGGAAACAAAAGAAAAAATAAACAAATGGGACTATATAAACTAAAAAACTTCTGCAACGTGAAGGAAAGCATCATCAAAATGAAAAGGCAACCTACTGAATTGGAGAAGATATTTGCAAATCATATATCTAATGAGATGTTAATATCTAGCATACATTTAAAAAACTTATACAACTCAATAACAAACAAACAAATGATTTTAAAAATGGGTGGAGAATCTGAACAGACAGTTTTACAAAGACAGAGATGGCTAACAGGCACATGAAAAGATGGTCAACATTTTTAGGGAAATGCAAATCAAAATGACAATGAGATATTACCTCACACCCATCAGAATGGCTATTATTAAAAGAGAAGAAATAACAAATGTTAGAGAGGATACAGAGAAAAGAGAACCCTAATTGTTGTGGGACTGTAAATTGGTGCAGCCATTATGGAAAACATTATGGAGGTTCCTCAGAAAACTAAGAATAGAACTACCATATTTCCACTTCTTGATATTTATCCAAAGAACACAAAAACACTAAATTGAAAAGATAGATGCACCCCTATGTTTATTGCAGCATAGAAACAGCATAAGTGTCTATTGATGGATGAATGGATAAAGAAGGTGTGGTATATATATATACACAATGAAGTATTACTCAGCCATAAAAAAGAATGAAATCCTGCCATTTGTGACAACATGGATGGACCTTGAAGGTATTATGCTAAGTGAAATAATTCAGGCAGAGAAAGACAAATACCACATGATTTCATTCATATGTCTAATCTCAAAAAACAAAACAAAGGAACAAATAAAATAAACCCAAAACAAACTCATAGATACAGATATCAGAATTGTGGTTTCCATAGAAGAAGGGAGTTGGAGGGTTAGTGAAATGGGTGAACAGGGTAAACTGTATGGTGATGGATGGTAACAAGACTTGTAGTGGTGATCACTGTGTAGTGTGTATACATGTTGAATTATAATGCTGTACACCTGAAATTTATATAATTTTTTAAAAACTTACATTAAGAAGTTTTAATGGGAGGAGGTTAAGAATCAACATAAGAACAATGTAAATTTAAGTATATTGATACTGTAGCTCTGTAAAATAAGTGAATAGAATTTTTTAGATATGAACTATGTACTTAATCCTCTCAAAAAATTGAGAAATGCCAATTTAAATAGTGCAGCAGATTCTATCATTCCCATCAACAGGCATATGACCTGAACTGAGTCTAGGACAAGAGGGGCACATTGGATTTTTTCTTTTCTTTGTGTAAACAATTTACCCCCTCAGTCATTCTTTCTTCGCAGATATCTCATAGCACCTTGATGCACTGAGAGTGATTCTAGTGTTTATGTATTTTTTCACATACGTGAAAATTCAAGCCATATTCTTTATCTGGTGCCCAACCACAGAAGCAGTGGATTGTGGATGCACAGGAAATCTTGGGCTCTTTTACACTTCCAGGCACTGTGCTGGTCTCCCATATAGCCTCATTATTCAGGGATTTTCAGTGCCCCCTTCCTATTCCTTCCCTTCCCTTTTCTTTTTTTTCCCCCATGGTTTTTTTCTGTGCACTATTTTTGCCTTGCATACCACCTTTTAAATTTCACTGGTACTCAGGGTCAGCTCCAAGCCAAACAGGGAAGCCTCTGTTTGTCCTGGAGTGTCCCCTCCCACAGATTCTGTATCTACATGTGTTTCCTTGGATGCCTTCATTAGCAGGACTGGCTTTAATTTTTCCCTACTTCCCTTCTTCCAATCAAAAAGTGCTATTCTGTTGCATCTTCTCAGGATCTACTATTTGCTAAAGGAATTTTTATTATTCCTCTCAGGTAACCTGATTTTATGTTAATATTGTATATTTTATTTTGCTTAATGCAGTTTCTAAAATGTCACTGTCAACATGTTACTGCTCAGGAAGATTGTCTGGCAAATCTAAACCTGGCTCTCAAGTTCTCAGTAATACATATACCTTGTAAAAGGGTATAGTGGGGCTTATGTGGCAGTTTTTCTTTCACTCTGAGTCTTTCAAGGGCATCAGTATAAAAGTATAAATAACTCGGATATGTACAGATATGTCTTATCTATGCTGCAAAGCACAACAGAGATCTCTGACTTAGAAGTGTTTTTAAAAGATTGGAACCAAAGACAGCCACTCACACCTGGAAGGGGTATGTGTCTTGAAGTTTACAGGTCACTGTTTTTTAAGACTCCTTCAATTACTGACTATTCTTTCCATCCTTCTTAAGTACAACCCTGTTATTGAATTCTTAAAACTAAGCCAACCATTTTTTAGTTCAGATCATACATGTACCAGCTTGATCTTTTGTGTGCAACCCAATAAATTGGACTTGGGCACAACCTTTATTTTACCCAACATTGTTTTCCATGGCACATCTTAAAGTTTCCTTTCGTTGTATCTTTACACCACTCCAAGAACCAGCCATGATCAGTCTTGGCTGTACTTGTTAGACTGCCATCTCTTTGAGGGCCAATAAGGTATCTTGTTCCTATATTAATTCTTCACCGTGCTTTACATGGTATTGACATATACACATAGGGTAGTAAAAACTGTTTATATGATACCTTCTCTTGACTTGAATGATCTCCTCCTTCAAATCCTACCATATTTACAAAGCCATTGGTCAAATTCCACCTCTTTTATCAACTACACTAGTCCCTGGTTTCTTATTTGTGAATTTACGCACTGCCACTCAATTTATCTCTTAACTCAACGTTGTCTTGTGTTGTCATCAACGCCATTCATATATCCTTATTCGCATATGTTTGTTTTCCCTCCCCAATTAGACTTTCAGTAATTTTTATATCCTTTTATTTTCAATCAAATAAATAATTTTATTAACATAATAATTTTTTTCCTCATCGTAAAGTTTTGATCTCAAATAACTGTCAGGTCTGCTACTCAAATGAATTTATAGCTGGACAATTTATGGAACCCTGAAGATACCTGTTCCCTGTCCAGGTTAGTGTCCATTGCAGATAGTTCTCACTTTCCTTCTCCAGCCCCTCAAGGGCCTTTGCAAATATCTCTTTCATTTTATGCCCAGAATCCCCTGAAATGTATCAGAGTATAACATCAACTTGTACAGAATACCAAGATCTCATCTCCTATTCTAGTTTCCTTGTCAAAAAAGCTGAGTTAGGCTATCCAAACAAACTGGCCAGACAGATTATATCAGATAGTGTGTCACACAAAATATAAATTTTCAACAAAATACATCTTTCCTTCTTTGGTCTCACACAGAAACTAAAGTCCCAAAATACAGACAATACCATCCTCCACCCCTTCTTCTGATTCATCAATCTTAGCCAAGTCAGCCCCATTCACACTCCCAGTAGGAGTCTGGTCCCCTGTTCAGCTTCTTTAGCAGTTGCTGCACGAAATCATCTTCCAATAATAATGCAGCTCCTTTGGCACCTCCAGAGCTAGAGAACTCCATCTGTGAGTCTCATGAGCCACACACGCAGACCCAACATTCCAGGGAGCTATCTGGTCACACAAGAAAGAGCAAAGTACCTCAAAATTTAGAAATAACCCAAAGCCCAGGAACAAATGTGATTACAAGATTCCTTACAAGAAGCTTGCAGCTTCTCTTACCACTGCAAGAGGCTTAGGCACTAATTCTCATATGTAAGGGCATTTTCCAAATAAAAGTTACTTCCCCAAACAAAAATTTTTGACACTTACAACTCATATTGAGGTCATTAACCACAGACCATAGCAGAACCTTAGTGTAAGTGAGGACAGTGTGTAAACAGAGAGAAAAAGAGAAAAAAGACTCTCTTGCTTCAGCTTCTTTAGGTTGTCAGCCAGTCTCCATTGCTTGACCAGAATCCATTATCTATAAATGGCTGACCCTCTTTCAAGACAATTGCTTTTCTTTATCCACTGGACTAGGTCAGCCAACATCTATCTCTGCTATCTTTGCAGTTTCCTTCGCTTTCTCCTCCACCTTTTCACACCTTTCGGTCAATCTGCCCTCAATTCCATCATCTGGATTCTGAAGATGACTCAGAGTGCTTTTCTCTAAGGCTTCCACCTGGGTTTTTATTTGGATGAATATATGGTCCATCTCTTACAACTTGCTCCTATTCTGCCTATATGCTCTCCTGTGCACTCTGGTGCAAGACACAATAGTCTCCTGCATCTTGCTGATGACTGGAAACAGGAACTGCTCAAAATATTCCTTAGACCCCAGCACTTTCACTTTCCCTGGTTCCGCCAGTTCCACGATGTCCAAGAGCTGCATTTCCCCTGCTACTTTAGAATCAAAGTGTGGACCTGAGCACAGAGCGGTGGGCAAGCAGTTGACCTAGAGGTCAACCAGAGCTCTGAGTGTCATGGCCCCTTTCACCACAACGCTGTGCCTCTACTGAAACAAAGCTCCTTTCCAAGGTGCCACATCAGCAAACATTCATGTCCCTGTAAATGCTCTGCTTGACCAGAAAGGCAGTGTATCCAGTCAGCCAGTCCCCAAAGGCCAAGCCAGCTCTGGGCCTTCTCATCCCCAACAAGAGTGACTATGTGACCCCAGCCAATCAGATATTTTCTATTTGTCTCATCTTTGTTCTTTTTCTTTATCTTATGAAAGTTTCTTGACTTCCGCCCTATTTTGTAGTTCTCTGAAAGGAGACTGTCCACTTCATGAAGTCTTAAATAAAGTTTATTTGTATGATGTAAATTGTCTTCTTTAATCATTTTAGCACCTCTTACAGTCATGCCACTGGTAGAACCTATTGTATCATTTTCTGTGTTTTCTTTTATATCAGCACTTCTATTTACCACAGGGTTACCACACCATACCCTCAATCAATTCCTGATAACTTCGAGGACTCTCTGTGGACAATTATGAAGATTATTATCACCACAAATTTAAAGTCTGTAGTTTCAGCTGGGCACCAGGGCTGCTCAGCAATATTTTTATGTATCCCTGGAGATTTCTTCCACCATTCCCTACAGAAGACATTGCAACTCTTTACTACTCTTTGCAAGATCTCTACCTCACCCTTGGCTACCACTCCCACCAAGGAGTTTGGTCTTCTACTCACTGAGAAAATAAGGCAGTATTCTCAAAGCTTAGTATTCATAAAAATGAATCTTGAGAAAAAGGCAAAAAAGTAAGCCCACACTTTGATAGAACTGGTCTCAGATAAGGCCACATTTATAACACAGGTGTTTCTGATAGCGAAGTATGGTGGCTCCACTTAGAAAAGCACAATCAAGTAGGAATTACAATTATCAACTTGCATTCCAAAGGTACCCCAGCAAATGCATGGAAGAATGAAAGAAATATATTTATCCAAGAAGTTATGAAGATTTTCAATATCATGTCAGGACCAAAGTGAAATTCTGATTTCACTTTAGTCCTAATGCTATAGAGATACAGTAATAAAAATAATTTCTGATTTATAAATTGCCCCATAGGTGTCATACAGATGACCTAGTTCTGGTGCATTCCTCCTCACGCAGGAACTCCAACTCTGGCAAAGTCCTCTCCAGGTATTTCTGGCCTATGGGCTTTACTCTCTTGGTATCCATATGTTCCACCAGATACACCACAATGCTCAGCCAGGAAATGCAGCCATCCACGCTCTTTTTGTAGGCACAGGAGTTTCCTTCCTGTGTCTATCATGGAGTCTATCATGTGCACTACCACGTAGTACACCATGTTGGTTTCTACCCATACCACACTTTTGCTCCCAAGGTAGCACATAAGCACAGTTGTTCCACATCAGTGGTCACCACAGGTGTGTTCTACTGCAGTCCCAGCACCGTTCTGCTGGATCCTTCCAGTAGTGATACCATTCTGACCTACTCTTTATGGAGCCCATGATCTCTCCTACTTTTCTCCCAAGCAAAGCAATTCTCCATTAGTGGCCACCCTAAGCCCTCTTGGTATGTAAGTTGTATGGTAAAGTGTGATAGAATGAAGGAAGTTTTTTTGTTCGGTTTTTCTTTTTTTTAGTAAATTTATTTATTTAATTTTGGCTGCATTGGGTCTTCGTTGCTGTGTGCGGGCTTTTCTCTGTTTACCTTGAGCAGGGGCTACTTTTAGTTGTGGTGTGTGGGCTTCACATTGTGGTGGCTTCTCTTGTTGTGGAGCACAGGCTCTAGGTACGTGCTCTTCAGTAGTTGTGAAACGCAGGCTCAGTAGTTGTGGCTCACAGGCTCTAGAGTGCAGGCTCAGTAGTTGTGGCACACGGGCTTAGTTGCTCCATGGCATGTGGAATCTTCCTGGACCAGGGCTCAAACCCATGTACCCCGCGTTGGCAGGCAGATTCTTAACCACTGCACCACCAGGGCAGTTGTTTCCCATTCTGCGCTTCATAATATGTGTGATATCATTGTTTCCCAATGGATAGTAGGAAACAATGATATTCTTGACACCTAGAGCAATATCCTATCTCTTTTTTACTTTTACTGAAGTATAGTTGATTTACAATATGGTGTTAATTTCAGGTGTGCAGCACAGTTATTCAGTTTTATATATATATATATATATATATAGAGAGAGAGAGAGAGAGAGAGAGAGAGAGAAAGAGTTCCCTGTGCTATACAATAGGTCCTTGTTGTTAATATATTTTATATATAGTAATGTATATATGTTAATCCCAACCTCCTAATTTATCCCTCCCCCTGCCTTTCCCTGTGGTAACTATAAGTTTGTTTTTTATGTTTGTGGGTCTATTTCTGCTTTATAAAATAAGTTCATTTGTATTTTTTTTAATCCCACATATAAGCGATATCATATGATATTTGTCTTTCTCTGTCTGGCTTACTTCACTTAGTATGATAATCTCTAGGGCCATTCATGTTGCTGCAAATGACATTATTTCATTCTTTTTTATGGCTAAGTAATATTCCATTTGGGCATATATTTGTAGAAAATTATAATTTAAAAAGATACATGCACCCCAATGTTCATTGCAGCACTATTTACGATAGCCAAGACATGCAAGCAACCTAAATGTCCATCGACAGATCAATGGCAATATCCTATTTTAAATTGTAACTTGGGTGGTCACTAATTTCAGGGGCACCTACAAGAATATACTATTTCTATTTGATGGATATAGAAATAACAAGTGGTAGCGCTTTCTTCTTTAATTTCTACCTGCCTACTGGCTCTTAGAGTCTCTACTGAAGAACCAGTTTTTGTGTAAGGTAACATGCTAAGAACTTTCTGATACCTGAAGCACCACCTAACATGGGTGCTTCCCAACCTTACAGCTAAATGTCATTGTAACACATCCAACAACAAAAAAATGTGATGCTGGCATTAGCATTTTTATCATCTGCCCTAAGGCACTTATCCATGAAGAGATTTTCACAGGTGATTACTCTAATATCGTGTGGCAACAACTCTTCCATCCAGCCTTAACCCCCATACTCCTCCCACCTCCACGCACTTATTGTAGATTTTTCTGATAAATAGGTCATTTATTTTGTAGTTAGAAGATATAGAAGTGAGAGTGGTATGAATAATAAACCAAGGGAATGTGCATAATTAGTATATTTCCATGTATCTTTACCACAGATTTTACCAGACTTTACAATACCGTAGCCAACCAAGTACCAGTTTTCACTGCTTACTCTGCTCTGTATTTATTTCATATAGAGACCTCTTCAACTAAGTAATAGTTGACATTTGCTTGAGTTCATTTATTGAATCACAATAATAAATTGTAGAGTCTCAAATTTATAATGTATGACTCCAATAAGATTCTTAGTGATTTTACATTGTAAATACATTAGAATATTGATCAAAGAAGTAATCTGATACAAAAGATTAATGTCAGCATAAAAACTCTGTGCTTCAGTTATGGCTCCAACATAATACAAATCAAATAAGAACTTATATCAGTGTTGGGTGAGGACATACTGGCATGAAGAAGTGGGCTAGACTTTCGGTTTCCAGTCTAACATGTGAGAGGTTAAAAGTTGCCACTCTGTCCTAAAGAGTAAAAAAGCAGAACAAACTGAAAAATCAACAACTCTCTTTAAATCTATCAGAGAAGTAAGGTCACAGGGCAAACCTCTGTGCCAAATTCGAAGAGACTGACAGGCAGATACAGAGAATCCCAACTTACCAGAGCAGAAACCCACAAGCACAAACCACCATGGGAACTAGGGCCAGGGTAAGGAAACCTGAACCAAAATTGATAAACAGCTAGAGGCTCAGTACGGATAACTCCAAGAGTTGTAAACTCCGGGGGGACCCCATCATGGGGGGGAGTTTCCACACTTTTGTGAATTTTACCTCCAGGAGCTCAATCGGGTTCTCATAGTGCACACCTGAAAAAAATCCCGTTGGGCTTCCTGCAGGGAGAGCGGAGAGGAAGCATTCTGAAATATCCCCAAACACTCTGTTCTTCTGAGCCAGGCCTGCCCTCTGAAGAAGCTATTTAACCAAAGCCTAATCTTTTGGTGTTTTATCAGAGCCTAAATGACCTGGGGAAGGGAAATACCCAACTTCAGGCCCCTCTAGCCATCCTGTCCCTCCAAAGCTGGGGGTGGGGAGGAGACTGAGACTGAGAATCAGGGAGACTGAAGTTCACAGGCTCACTGAAGACTGAGACCTAGTTACAGGCCTATAGAACACTTCCCTGCCCTCACACTTACCACCACATCACAGAAGGGCTATCTACAGCAGTTCCTTTTACCCAGTACATCACATTCAGCTATCAAGAAAAACAATTACAAGACATACCAGATGGCAAAAAACACAGTTTGAAGAGACAGAGCAAGTATCAAAACCAGTCTCAGATATAGCAAGGATGTTAGAATTATCAGATAAGAATTTTTTAAAACTATCATTAATATGCTAAGAGCTCTAGTGGAAAAAGTGGACGGCATACAAGAACAGATGTGCAATGTAAGCAGAGAGATGGAAATTCTAAGAAAGAACCAAAGAGATATAATAGAGATCAAAAGCACTGTAAGAGACATGAAGACTGTCTTTAAAAGGATTATCAGTACATGTACATAGCTGAGGAAAGAATTTGAGCTTGAGGATATCTCAACAGAAACCCCAAAACTGAAAAGCAAAGAGAAAAACACAACATGCAAAAACTGTGAAACAACTATGAAAACATATGGATAATAGGAATTCCAGAAGAAGAAAAAGAGAAAGAAACGGAAGTATTTGAAGCAATAATGAGTGAGGGTTTCCCCCAAATTAATGTCAGACACCAAACCACAGAGCCAAGAAGCTCAGAGAATACCAGGCAGGGTAGATGCCAACAAATGAGCTAAATGTGTAACTGTATTATTTCATTCCAAACCCTTAACAGTAGTCTGAAGAACTGTCATCCCCATTTCACAGATGTAACTTCTCCAAGGTAACATGGAACTAATCTTGAAATCCAGGTCTGTCTAAAGCCCTGACTTAAATCATAAATATTATTGCCTCCAGATAATGATATCAACTGCTATTTTAACTACTTACCATGTACCAGTAATTATTCTAATAACTGAAAATATATAATCTTGGTAGAGTCTAGTACATCTATAACCTTGTGAGGTAGTTGTTATACCTACTTTACAACTGAGGAAACTGAAGTTTATTTTTTTAAATTGAAGTATAGTTGATTTACAATGTTGTATTAATTTCTGCTGTACAGCCAAGTGACTCATTTATACATATATATATATATATATATATATATATATGTATACATTCTCTTTTCATATTTTTTTCCATTATGGTTTATCATAGAATGTTGAATATAGTTCCCAGTGCTATATAGTAGGATCTTGTTGTTTATCCATTCTATATATAATAGTTTTCACCTGCTAATCCCAAACTCCCAATCCAACCCTTTCCCAACCCCATCCCCCTTGGCAACCGCTGCTCTGTTCTCTATGTCCATAAGTCTGGTTCTGTTTTGTGTCATATTTTGGGTTCCACATATAAGTGATATCATATGGTATTTGCCTTTCTCTTTCTGAGTTACTTCACTTTGTATGATCACCTTTAGTTGCATCCATGTTGCTGCAAATGGCATTATCTCAATCTTTTTTATGGCTGAGTAGTATTCCAGTGTATACATGTACCATATCTACTTTATGCATTCATCTGTCGATGAACATTTAGATTGTTTCCATGTCTTTGCTATCGTGAATAGTGCTGCTATGAACAAAAGAGTGCATGTATCTTTTTGAATTATAGTTTTGTCTGGTTATATGCCCAGGAGTGGGATTGCTGGATCATATGGTAATTCTATTTTTAGTTTTCTGAGGAACCTCCATACTGTTTTTCATAGCGGCTGCACCAACTTACACTACCACCAACAGTGTAGGAAGGTTCCCTAGAAAACTGAGGTTTAGAGAGATAAAATAGTTTGACTAAAAACATATACACTAAGTGGCAGATATAATATTTAAGCTAACATTTATAAGACTATGGATCCTTTTTTTATAACCTATAAGTTAAAACATACATAAAGTGAAGGATGTGAGGTAAGTTTTTCCCTAGGCCATTCTAGTACCTCTTGCATTATGCTCACCATTCACAAATATCATCATCACTGCTCTGGACTTAGAAGCAGTATTAGATGGAGGGAAAGAGCTCAACTCCTAATCACATTACCTTTAACCTTGTGATTTTATAGGTTTGTGCCTTGCTTGCCTCATTCATAAAATGGCCATGATAATAGTATCTGCTTCATAGTGCCATTAAAGGAAACCTTTAGCCATATCATGTAACTTAGAGCAGGGCACCATATGTAATAAGTACTCAAAATAATAGCTGCTATTACTTAACATTTTTCTTTAGAATTACTTTTTTACCTACACAGCTACATTTTTAAAAGAAACCATATTTCAGTCATAGGCGGAAATTCTATATAACACGTATAAACACACGGAAACCTTAAAAACACAGTTAAAGCAAAACTCTATTAATATTCTCTTGCCAGTCAAGATCTCTGAGCCTGAGAGTTGTTCCCTGTTTGTTAACAGGGAAGTTTTGCAAGTGTTAGAGAGAGATAAAAACATGCAAGAACCAATCTGAGATCTACTCAGAAGATCATGGATTAAAAAGGATTAAAAATAAAATAACGGCCTTACATGTGAATCTATTTTATTCAAAGCTGGTATGTTATTGTCCTAAAAAAAAATCACTTACAATTCCAAAATTTAGGAAAAACATGACTGAGCATTGACTTTTATTTGCCAGGAATCATATCTTTTACTCTCTTTTACTGTAAACATGCATGGAAAGTATTTGTGTTCTTTTAAAACCATAGAGAACATTTTGAGGGCATCTGAGTGATAGATCATCAAAAAAAGCAAGGAATGCGAACTCATAACCTAAGCCAGAGAAAGCTGGAGCCTTCATCACGTTAAAGGGATGGCCATTATCTCTGCTCCGAAAATGAGGAGCTATGAGCTGATGTCACTATGTGGAAAGAACAGAGGAACTTATTGGGCTGTTTAGAAGTGACTATGCATTTAAAACCAAGATGATAGATATCTGCCTCAAGAGCTAAAAATTCCAGATAACAAAGGAAGCCACCATCTGAGGCTATGGTTGCTCTATTAGTTTCAGCAAAAGGTACAATTACTCTGGCTCTCTGGAAGATCTAGATTTGTCAAACACACTGAAGGGGGACAAACGATATGTGAGGCTATATGACATAGTGACAAAAGTGGCAGACATAAGGAAACAAAAGACCCGGCTTGCACAAGGAATGGGGGAAGTGGAAAAGCATGAGAGAAGAATGACTTTGAATACTGGGTCCTCACACAGCCTCTGTCCCCGTGAGGTTATACAAGTCGAGGCAAACCATCTAAATGCTCTTGCTAAAGTCTCAGACTGGTGAAACAAAGATGATGGCTCCTACCTCTGAAGTACGCTACGAGGCTAGATTAAGATGATGTCTGTAAAGGACGTCACCTACACTGAGAATTCAGCAAGTGGTGGAGGAGACCCACAAACCAAATGCAATGTGTGGACAATTTTTAGGTGTTGTTTTTGAACAAATTAACTGTAAAAAGAGAAAAGTAAATCAGTAGGTGAATATAGGGCTGGGTAGTAGACGCTATTAAGTAATAACTACTAATTTTATTGGGTTTTGCAATGGTTTTGTGGTTGTTTGTTTTAAAAGTCCTTACCTTTTAAAGAAACTTATAGAATTATTTACAAATAAAGTTATAGAATAGCTGTGATTTGCTTTAAAATAAACAAACAAAAAACCCTATTACATGAAACAAGAATGGCAGAAAAATGATGAGTGATGGGTCCACATAGCTTCATTGTATAGTTCCTCTATTTTTGTGTGCCTCTGAAAATTTACACACACACACACACACACACACACACACACCTTTTAAAATAAATATATAGAGATTAAAAGACACCAGCATCAGTTAATAAATATCCTGTTATTGTTTTCATCACAGACATTATTTTAACTACACACTCAGTGCAGACTTCCTGTAGGTTTGGTCCACACAATAAAAGGAAGGGCTTCTACATAGAAAGATCTAAAGACCAGAATAAGCCCATGGAGAAGCAAGACTACCGTGGAAAAAAAGTAAAAACTGAGTTTAGAGCAAGAAGAACTGACCCAGAGTGGTCTCACTTGGAAATAAATCTAGGAATTAAGATTTTTGGAAGTGAAATCAGGCTGTTACCAATCCCAGAAGAAATGTCCATCCATATCTTTCTTTAGCTCAGATCTTTCTTAGTTTTAAAACTGTACACCTTTTTTTTTTTCTTTTTTTTTTTTTTGCTGTACACAGGCCTCTCACTGTTGTGGCCTCTCCAGTTGCGGAGCACAGGCTCCGGATGCGCAGGCTCAGCGGCCATGGCTCACGGGCCCAGCCACTCCGTGGCATGTGGGATCTTCCTGGACCGGGCCACAAACCTGTGTCCCCTGCATCGGCAGGCGGACTCTCAACCACTGCGCCACCAGGGAAGCCCTAAAACTGTACACCTTTTACTGCAGCCAAACTTACATTTTGTTTCTTCATTATTTTTTCAATTGCTCCTTAGAAAATGACTATTTTTAAGGCTTCAGTTTGATTATGACTTTGTCAAGAGGAAGGGATTAAGTATCTCTCAGCCTTTGAAGGAGTCAGTCACAGAAGAAGACAGCTTTAAGAAACCCAGGAAACCAGATAGACCAATTCAAGACACCCCAAATGATCTAAAGAGCTGGCAGAGATAGAAGGAAGGGGCCCTAGGGATGGGTGCAGGTATAAAGTAAGCAAGGTCTGGATAATTCAGGAAATATATATGTAATACACATGGAATCAGTAAAGGAAAGTTGTCAAAAGCAGTCTGGAATAGGTAAACCTAATTTCTAAATTAATGTCTCCAGATTCATTTTTTAATCTACCAAAGGGTGAAGCAGTAGACATACCACGTGGGGTTGCAGTGAAGATTAAATGACATAATGCATAGAGAATACTTCAAACACGCCTGGCACTTACCAAGCACTCTGTCAGTGTTAACTATGGTGAATATGGTTAAAATTTTGCTCACTATTCCAAGCAGTTCTGGCCAAAGCAGATGATTTTGATGCATAAATGCAGCTATGTGGGAGACCATATTGATTTTAAAAGCAATTCAACAAATCAAAGATACACAGCACTATTAGAACTTGCATATGTTTCTACCTTCTCTATTGTTTCATTTATAAATTATAATCCCAACAAGATTTTGTCAGTCATGAAGACCTGTCAAGTTTCCTGCTCAACTCTGAGTAAAATTCTTTCTAGAATATTCTAACAGATTTTTTTAAATTTCCTGATATTTTTTTTTTCTTCTAGATAGGAATAGCCTTTCTGACAGAAAGGGTGATGTGAATGTGCCAGGAAAGGCCTGGATAGCTACAAACATCTTCCTCCCATATCTGGCCAGAGTATGTGAAACCCCCACATTAATCATTCCTTTGTAGGCATGAAAAGCTACTCCTAAATGTAACTGTTAGCTAGGAAAGGAAACACATAAAGCTTTTGTCAGCTGTTAAGACTCCACCTTTAATTGTTTTATCAATTTCCCCAGCATGCATTCATTTATTCTTTAATAGTTCAACAAAACATTATGGAATGTGTACTAGAGATGGGATTACAAAATTTAATGAGCTATGCTTCCAGCCCTGAGGAACTCTATCACAAAAGAAGACACTGGGTATAGTGGCTGGGAGTGCCACCATTGGAATCAGACAAACTTGGGTTCAAACAGTAGCTTTGCCATTCTCTACTTATTTCCTCTGGAGCAAACCTCTCTGTACCTCAGTTTCTTCAACCACTGACCTTTTTAGTAAATGGCTTAATAGGCGTAAATGCTTTATCAAGTTACTATCAGGGAATAAATATTAGTTATTATTATCATTACTTTTCTTTCATTACTTTTCTTATTACATGAATTAAAATTATAACAGACCATAAGTTAGTACATATTCAAAGTGTTTTGGTTGCAGATACAGTGTAGTACCTTATCCTGCCTGGGAAATTTAAAGGCTTCTTCTAAAGAGATGATAATAGAGCTAAGTATGGAGGCAGTGCTGTCACAAGGGCAGCAGTGGGAAGAGCCACGAGGCAGTTAAGACCACAATATGTAAAAGAAATGAGGCCTTAAGTGGAACTAGAGCAAAAGATGTTAGTTGGGTAAATGTAATATGAAGGGTTTGTAAGGGTAAGTTGTGGGGCTTTGTGAAGGGCCTTATAGGCCAGGGTAAGTGGCTTGGACTTTGATCAAGAGATAGAAAATGCCAATTGAGAAGTTTTAGAAGAAGAGTGAAAATCATATTTGTTTTTGAGAAAAATGACTCTATCACTTGTATAGCCTAGACTAGAAAAGGGGACTGGTGATAGGCCTTCAAGGAGAAAGTTGCAATCATCTACTGGATGGGCCAACATTAGGGGGAATAGAGATGAGATGCAAGTTTGAACATACTCCCAAACTAAAGTCAGTGAAACACAAAGTTGTATCATAGGACAGCAGCACAAACCAGTGTCCTGGGAGCCATCCTAGGAAGCACCCACTTCACAACTTCCTCCATCTCCCAGTGCCCTCTGTGCACCAACCCGCATATGTGTTTACTCTATCACCAAGTCCATTTGATCCCAAGTCCTAAATCTCTCTCCAATTCTGCTCTCTACTTGCCATCCTTACTGCTATGGTCTGAACATCAGGCCATCACCACCTCTTCCAAGTACTACCTCATTAGCCCATTATTTCACTGTTGCTAAGCTTATCGCTTTCTAATTTATCCTTATAGGCGTCACAGTGATATGCTAACAAAATTTGATCATGTCACCCTCCTGGTTAAAATTTTCCAAACACTTGCCTCTACCTATAGGACAAAGTATGAGCTCAACGAAAACTAGATACCTACTTCTTCATCCTCAGTTATGGCCAGAGTCATTCCAAGAATACCAGTGGCTGAGAGATTTTGTTGTTTACTCATATGCTAAGTATCTCTGGTTTGAATCTCTTCTTTGCACATGATCTCTATATCATGAAATCAATCACATTCTTTTGACAAATTTTGACTAAAGGATCCCCCTATAACAATTTCACAGAGACATTTGGATGACCTAAATAAGACATTCAAGGCCCTCCATAATCTTTACCCATCTTTTTTCCAATATGATTTTTCCAAATCTTTCACTCAAGCCACATAGGTCTATTCATTGTCCTTTCTTGAAACACACCTGGTGCTTTGCTACTTCTAAGTTTCAGCTCATGGCATCCCTCTTATGTGGAACCCACTGCCTCTTTCTCTCTTCCTCTCCAGAACGTAAATATTCTCTACATGTGTCTTGCTCTGTGAAGTGTCCCCAAGTCACCTCAGCCCACCGGAACCACTCTCTTTTCTGTACTTGCCATCTTGGCCACTTATTTGCAATTTATCAGCAGTTCCTGTCTTGTAATATTACTGTATTGTTGTATTCAATTATTTATCTCTTGCATTGTTTTATAACTTTTAAAAAGTTTATGCTTTATTTCCTGCACCAGAGTGTAATTTCCTTGAAAGCTAGGACTTTGACAT
>NW_020175670.1:9182693-9207673 GCF_003031525.2 Neophocaena asiaeorientalis asiaeorientalis
TTTTTAGGAGGTCATAAAAAGAAATAATACATGAGTAATATGTATATAGTAAGCACTTAATTAGTAATTAACAATTAATTAGTAATTGTTCATTGACATGGCTGATATAGCTACAGGAGAAAAAAGATTTGTAGTTCATGAACTAGAAAATTGTTTGAATTAATGAACATCATTTTTTACTTATTAAATGTTACAATTTTAACAGAATATATCCAAATACATCAATTACCTATTTTTGTTACATTTTCCCAGACAGGAAAGAATGTATGTGCTTCCTTTATGAAAGAATTATTGAGGGCTTCCCTGGTGGCGCAGTGGTTGAGAGTCTGCCTGCCGATGCAGGGGACGCAGGTTCGTGCCCCGGTCCGGGAAGATCCCACATGCCGCGGAGTGGCTGGGCCCGTGAGCCATGGCTGCTGAGCCTGCGCGTCCAGAGCCTGTGCTCCGCAACGGGAGAGGCCACAACAGTGAGAGGCCCGCGTACCGCAAAAAAAAAAAAAAAAAAAAAAAAAGAATTATTAAAAGTCATATGACAAAACAAAACAGTGCACGGTTCTTGGTTTAGTTATACTGCCCACTGAGCAGAGAAAACCTTCCCTTTTATGGACAGAGGGTTAAGGAGGAGGGACAGAGATGGAGAAAGGGGAAGAGGGAGGGAAAGAGATGGGGGGAGAAGGACAAGGAAATGGAGGGAGAAGCAGAAGAGGAAGGAGAAGGAAAAGAGAAGGGAAAGGTTCTCTTCGGATTAAATCGGTGGGCAAAGCACTTTCCAAAAAAGAATGCAGTATCCTGTTACTGACTAAACCAGTTTTGCTCATTTTCTTCCTTTCACATGTCATGTACAATATAAAGTCTATTTTTCACTGACATGGTCAAAACTGTGTCTTTGAAGATCATTCTGATGGCTTAGAGGAAGTTTAGACTACAGGTAGGAAGGGCATGTCTGGGCAGCGCCAGGGGCGCCAGCATTGAAACACTGGGATGAGTGAGGAGGCTTTTAAAACTTTCACAGGTTAAAGAAATTGACATGATAACTCTACTTACCAAGATTCTAGTGACTTTCTTCTATAATTGGTAGGGGGTGGAGTATGAAGCAACATAGTATTGTAATTAACTCTTGTATAGAAAGCATGAAACTAACTTATTAAAAAATTTTTAATTACTATTTTAAATTCACTATTGTTATTTTAAATTCATCATTCCCCCCAACACACACAACCCTGATTTCTCTTACAGGTTTTCTAAGATCCATGCTTTTTCTAATCTGCTTTCTTAATAGTTACCAATAGCGTTAAAAGTTCCATTTCATTGTTGAACCTTAATATAATTTTGTAAACTATTACAACTAAAAAGCCTGGGTAGAATTGAAGTGCCTGTGAGTGTAAAAATTTTCAGTAGTGGGAAACTTCTCATTTATTTAATCAAGGTTGTTCTCTAGTAGTTAATATCGTTAGGGGAAAAAAAAATAATCAGATAGAAAAGAAAGTCAAGGGACTTCCCTGGAGGTCCAGTGGTTAAGGTTAAGACTCCATGCTTCCACTGCAGGGGGCGTGGGTTTAATTCCTGGTTGGGGAACTAAGATCCTGCATGCTGCGCAGTGCGGCCAAAAGAAAAAGAAGAAAGAAAGGAAAGTCAACCCTGGCAGGGCAGGGATATGGCAATGAAAGTCCAAAGTGGTAAGAAAGTGGTGATTCTGAAGAACTGCATGTCGCATCAGCCTCTGCATGCTTCCTCCCTTTGACACAGCAAGTTATTTAATGTGGTGAGAAAGTAAGTGTTGAAGCAGTATCATTCTTTACTAGAAATCACATGTCAGGAGTTCAGTTTAAAAAAAAAAGAGGAAGTTCAGGCTAAGCAAAACTTGGGTCAACAGCTGGCTTACGTAAATGTGAAGGTTATGTATGACTGGGATGCTGCAGCCTCAAACAGAGTCCACAGAAGCAGCCACCTGGAGCCCTTCTCTCCTTCAAAACAAAGCCTCTGAGCAGACAGGAAGAGTCAGCATTCAAAGGCAGCCACAACGCAAGCTGGTGCAAATAACGGAACAGCACAGACAGTCACCTATGTGACTTGATTTCAAAAGCACACACGCATGCCACTTCCTGCCACCTAAAATAATCTTTGACAGTTCTCTGAAACTTGCCTTGTTTCTGCCAAAGCACAAATAGACATAATGTGAACTGAATTGACTTGAATATTCTGTAAAATGAGGAAGTTTGAAGCATAACTTAGGAAAAATTTAGAGATAAATCATCCTTCTTTTCAGCCATACATTTTCACATGTATTGACTATGTGATCGTTTTCAGAAGATCATATTGAAATGTGAACTAACACCAGGACCCTCTTTGTCTCTCAAAGCTCACCCCTTTTCTCTGTCCCTCATGTGTGCATTCACTAGATAGTCTTCCTTCGAGTCCTTGATGAGAAGCTTATGCCCATTGCAGTCTGGGTGCTTGCCATTTGCCTCCCTGGGTGCTCTCCTGGCTGCACGAGCACACAGGTCTCTTGTCACTGTAACTCCTCAGCCCAGAAGACACCTCCACAGTGCAGCCCTTACTGGCCATCCCGTCTGTAAGTGTCCACTGTGAATTCTGTCTATCTGCTGGTGCTAATTTACTTTTCTTCTTGATGCTTCTTACGTCCCTCTTTAAACTTTTGGTATTTAACATGCAAGCTCTATTTATGAATTCACCCATGTAACAAACGTGTTGAGCACCTAACGTATGCCAGACATTATTCTAGGTCCTTGTGATTCATCGCTGAACAAAACAGATAAAGGTCCCTGCCCTCAAGGAACTTATGTCCTGGTTGTGGAGTGGAGGTGCTCCTATGAGAAACATAATGAATGAGGAAATACATGTTCAAAGATAAAAATGCTTTCGAAGAAAGAAAAAAATCAGAGCAGGGGCTTCCCTGGTGGCGCAGTGGTTGAGAGTCCGCCTGCCGATGCAGGGGACACAGGTTCGTGCTCCGGTCCGGGAAGATCCCATATGCCGCGGAGCAGCTGGGCCCGTGAGCCATGGCCGCTGAGCCTATGCGTCCGGAGCCCGTGCTCCGCAACGGGAGAGGCCACAACAGTGAGAGGCCCGCGTACCGCAAAAAACAAAAAAACAAAAAAACAAAAAAAAAAATCAGAGCAATTTAAGGAGGATAAGGAGTGTCAGGCTGTGTGTGTTGCAGCTGATTGCAATAAGAAATAGAATCAAGGTGGGCCTCAGAAGGAAGATGAAATTTGATCAAAGTGAAGGAGATGAAGGTGTTAGCCATGCAGATATCTGAAACCAAGTCATTGCAGGGTTTGGAGCAGAAGCAGGAGTTGGCTGATGGTTTAAAGGTTCACTCTGCCCTCTGAGTTGAGAGTAGTCTGTAGCGAGGCAAGGGAAGAATGAGACCATATACATAGGAACACCACTGTATGCCTGGCCCATGAAGACAAGAAGTGTTTGTTGAATGAATTAATATATGAATGAATGGAATATGGAGGCTGAAAAATAAGAGATCCTCACAAGCATGAAGTAATGGGCGATATCTTCACATCTTTGGGAAACAGACATAGTACATTAAGGTCACATCTTATAATTATTTGTATGTGAATATGTACGTGTTTATATCTATATACATATATATGAATATGTGCTGCTTGCCTTCTCTGTGGAAAACACTTTGAGTTTTGACAGATGCCTTCACCTGATTTATGCCACGTCCATAAATGTATGCATAGTGTGGTTTTCATTAATGCCAAGCTCCATATAATGTGACTACTTCCGTTTCCTGAAAAATAGCACATTCTAATACTGCCTAGCTGAGATGCCTTTTTTTTTTAAATTATGAACTTTATGGAAGAAGTCTGTTCTCATAAAAACAGAGGTCATGGTTTCAATTCCCATTTAGGTATGTTAGTTTTAAATGAGGAAAAAAATTTCTCCAGGCACAGATTCTTTCTCAAGGCCAAAATGCTACTTGTGAAAACTTACTTCAGGCATGAGAAAGGGCCAAAAGAGTGAATCCGGAAATCCCTATACAAACCAATATGGAGAGAAAAAAACAAACAAACAGGTGGCATACTGGCTATAGATTAATATACGAGAGGCAACAGACATTTAAAATGTAATGTTTTTTAAAAATGCCAATATAGTTCCAAGATGATAAATTTCAAAGTTGGACAACGTTAAGGTTTGAAAAAGTGTCTCATTTATCTAATAATTTACAAATAATTATCCAACGTGTACTATGCTTGGCACCGACAATACAAATTGAGCACAACAGTGGATGTGTTTGTATGGTTGATTGCACTAATTCCCAACCAAGGTAACATCACTCTCAAGGAGAGAAAATTTGCTCTTGGGCAAGACAAAAAAGCTTAAACTTTTAACATATAAAACATAGATATACATACAATGCATAAACAGACATACAGTCTAAAGATCCCTTAGGAAGGCAAAAACAAACAAAAAAAGGTTGAGAAGCACTTGTCTATTGGAAAGCTAGGGATTATGATAGAATAAGATAACTGCACTGATAGGAAAAGTGTAGAATGTTGTGGAAACACACACCAGGAACACCTAACTTGGTTTGAAGGGGAGGTCGGGAAAGGCTTCCAGGGAGAAGTCACACTTCAGCAGAGCTGTATGGGATGACCAGTAGGGACTGCTCAGGCAAGCAGGTGGAGAGTGTTGTTCTAGAATCAAAGCAGAGGAAGAGCTCATGCAAAAGATATGGACGATCACTAGCACAGACTTTCCTTGAGGAAAATCTATATAAACCCCTTAATTATATGGCTTGGCTAAGTTGGCTAATTAACTCACAATGTCAGATAGGCCACAGAGGAAACACTGCAAACTGAAAGTTGAATTTGGGTCACATTTTATACCTCAAGTGTGTCCTCTCTCACATAGGAGTCTTCCTTTCCATCATCCACCATCATCACAGTGAGACTTTCACCACTTCCTGCCAGAGAGTTCCAACAGCCCCCCTTACTTGTTTCCCTCTGCTCACCCCATACATCAGAACAACACAGCGATCTCAGGAAGTAAAGTGCTAAATCAAGCTACCAAGAGGTCACCCCTGATGTATCCTTTCTCTGCTCTCAAATATTCATGTTGATCCAGATCAGCTCCTTGGCCTGCCAGCTAAGTGTTTGAATAGCCAGGCTCTAAACCACTGATGTGAGAGAACTCAAGTATTCCTTTAAGTCAACAGTTCCTAAACTTTTAGAATCTAATGAACTCTATAGTCCTCCCCACATTCATCCAGTCACAAATATTTAGAGTGCCTACAATATGCCCAACACTGTTCTAATTACTGATGCTAGAGCCGGAATAGGGTAGACAAGGTCCTTAGCTCATGGGACTTGCTTTCTCAAGGAGGAAAGTCAAGTCGAAATTAAATAAACAAATAAATAAATCTAATAATTTCAATTGAAGATAAGCATTATGAAGTTTTAAAAGGGTCAGGAGTTAAAGAGTGACTTGAGATATGGAGATGGAGGAATAAGGATAAGGAGGTGATAGTTGAGCTGAGACCTGACTAATGAGAACCAGTTACATGACTATCTAAGGGAAGAGACCCCCAAACATAGGGAACAGCAAGGGCAAAGGTCCTAAGTTGGAAGTGAAAACTCTCAGAGGAAAAACCGATAGTGGGTATACACTGCCCTAGCTATACCGTTCTTAAAATATAATTTTCACTATCAGTGGTTTACTAGACTATGCTACCCTACACATGCCTCCCAAGAACTCCAGGATCTCCCCAAAACCAGCAAGTAAAGGGTTGATGTCTCTAGGACCCTGCTCAAATGGCTACTTTCAATGTGAACGACGAGAACCCATGTCCTATCATTTGTGAAATAATTTTAATATCACCTCTACACTAAAGCATGGTATACATGAAATTGTCATACAACTTCCTGGGAGAACCCGAATGTCCTAAAATCCATCCTGTATCCTTGACTAAGAATCCTAGTGTTATCTGCTAAAGAGGAAATAGCACACAGTGGTTGCCTATGTGTGAAGCAGATTTTCTGGGTATGAATCCCACTTCTGACACTTACTTAGTTACGGGTCCATGGGCAAGTTGCCTAAAATTTCTATGCCTCAGTTTCCTATAAAATGAGAACAGTGATAATGCTTCACATGATTTTTGTGAGGATTTAATGATACAGTGCATGGAAAGCATTTGAAAGATCTTTGGCACATTAGAAATTATTTTAATGGTGGTTATACGAATTCTGAATTCCTGCCTACCATCCCCCGTCAAATTCATTCCATTTCCTCAGCCCAACGTACATTTTTCTTCATTCCCAATGGCCAAATTTCTACAAACTTACAAAGCTCAGATAAAATGCCACAACCACCATGAAACTTCTATTGATTTTAGCTTCCAGAAAAACAATTTCCCTCCTCTGAATAACTATTTGTACACTGTTTATACCATTAGTCTAATTATTCACAATCTTACAAGGTGATTTTGTATACATGTTTTGCATACTCTGCTAGATTGTAAACAATTTTGAGCAATGATGTCCTATAGAAGTATAGTTTGAAACACATAATTTCAACTATTCTAGTTAGCCACATAAAAACTTTTTAAGTATATGAGATTAATTTTAATAATATATTTTGTTTAACTCCATAACCAAAATATTATAACTTACTATGAAATCATTATGAGCAAAATAACGAAATATTTTCTATCTTTTTGTACTAACTTTTTGAAATCCAATGTGTATTTGACACTTACGGTACATCTAAATTTGGACTAGCCATATTTCAAGTGCTCCATAGACACATGTGGGTAGTGGCTGCATCCAGGACAACATAGCTTTAGGGCATGTATTATCCTATATATCTCTCTATTTATCAGAATGCTCAGCATAGCACATTTCCTATTTCAGAAGTTCAATTAATATTTGTCAAATTAATGACTTACTTTACTAATTTATTCAAAATCAGTACAAGATCTAATCCCATAGAAAACATGTTTCTGCTATTCATAACACAAGTAAAACCATGTAAAACTACTTCTGGCTTTCTTTAAATGATAAAAAGTTTGTTCTTCCTCTGGAGTGATAACTTTTTCAGTTATATTTCTCATTAGAATGTAGTTTAGAAGTACAAGTCCTGGATCACTGAAAGAAACAGTACATACAACAATAAAATTATTTATTTTTTGTTTCACGTGTTGAGAGAATTCATTCCTACACTCCTGATAAGAATAAGAATTTTAGAAAAAAGTAATTAACTCTTTTTAAAAATTGAGGTAAAATTGGTATGTTATCAATACATTATATACGATTCAGGTGTACATTACAATTTGATATCTGTATACACTACAAAGTGAACAACACCAAAAATCTAGTTACCAATCATCACCATACAACTGACATCTTCAACCATTTTGTCCCCCAAACCCCCCTCCTCTCTGGTTGGTAATCACCAATCTGTTATCTGTATCTATGAGTTTGCTTTTGTTTTAGTTTGTTTGATCATTTTTTTGTATTTTAGATTCCACCGATGAGTGAAATCGCATGGTGTTTGTCTTTCTCTGTCTGACTTATTTCACTTAGCATTGTACCATAAAAGTTCAGCCATGTTATTGCACATCGCAAGATTTCATTCTTTCTATTGCTGAGTAGTATGCCATTGTGTATATGTACCACATCTTCCTTATCCATTCATCCATCAATGGACACTTAGGTTGTTTCCATAGCTTGGCTATTGTAAATAATACCGCAATGAAGATAGGGTGCATATATCTTTTCAAATTAGTATTTTTGTATTCTTTGGATAAATACCCAGAAGAGGAAGAGCTGAATCATATGGTAGTTGTATTTTTAATTTTTGAAGAATCTTCATACTGTTTTTCATAGTGGCTGGATCAATTTACCTTCCCACCAATTTACATTCCCACCAACCCCAAAGTGTATAAGGGTTCCCTTTTCTCCACATCCTCTCCAATACTTGCTATTTCTTATCTTTTTGATAATAGCTATTCTATACAAGAGGTTTGAGATGATATCTCATTTTGGTGCTGATTCTCATTTCCCTAATAACTAGTGATGTTGAATATCTTTTCATATGCCTATCAACCACCTGTATGTCTTTTTTGGAAAAGTGTCTATCTGGTTTCTCTGCCCACTGTCTAATTGAGTTGCTTCTGTATTTGTTGTGGTATTATATGCATTCTTTATATATTTTGGATATTAACCCCTTCTCAGATATATGATTTGTAAGTATTTTTTCTCATTCAGTAGGTTCAACTTTTATTTGGATGATGATTTCATTCACTATGAAGAAGCATTTTAGTTTGATGTAGTTGAATTTGTTTATTTTCATTTTTGTGTCCTGTGCCTTTGGAGTCAGATCTACAAAGACATTGCTAAGACCAATGTCAAGGAGGTTATACCTATGTTTTCCTCTAGGATTTTCTTGGTCTTTCACACAAGCCTTTAATCCATTGTGAGTTAATTGTTATGCATTGTGTAAGATACGGGTCTAGTTTCAGTCTTTTGCATGTGGATGTCCAGTTTTCCCAACATGATTTATGGAGGAGACTATCCTTTCTTTGTAGTATGTTCTTGGCTCCAATGTCATAATTTAATTGTCTATATGTATGGGTTTATTTCTGGCTTCTCAGTTCTGTTCCATTGATCTGTGTGTCTGTCCTTATACCATACTGTTTTGATTACTATAGCCTTGTAATATAGTTTGAATCACAGTGCTTGATCCCTCCAGCTTTGTTTTCATTCTCAAGATTGCTTTGGCTATTTGGGATCTTTTGTGTTTCCACACAAATTTTAAAATTATTTGTTCCAGGTCTATGAAAAATGCCTTTGGAATTTTGATAGGGATTGCATTAAACCTGTAGATTGCTTTAGTTAGTATGAACATTTTGACTATTTTAATTCTTCCAATCCATGAGCACAGGGTATTTTTCCATTTATTTGTATCTTCTCCAAATTCTTTTATCAATGTCTTACAATTTTTAGTGTATAGGCCTTTCACCTCCTTGGTTAAATTTATTACTGGCTTTTCTTTATACAATTGTAAATGGCATTGTTTTCTTAAATTCTCTTTCTGATAGTTCATTATTAGTGTATAGAAGTGCCACAGATTTATTTATATATTGATTTTGTATCCTGCAACTTTACTGAATTGATGAATTAGTTCCCACAGCTTTTGGTAGTATCTTTAGGGTTTTCTATATATATTATTATACCATCTGCAAATAGTGACAATTTTAAAATTTGGATTCCTTTTACTTATGTTTCTTGTCTAACTACTGTAGATAGGACCTTTAGTACTAAGTTAAATAAAAGTGGTAAGAGTGGGCATCCTTGTCATGTTCCTGATCTTAGTGTAAATGCTTTCAGCTTTTCACCATTGAGTATGATGTTTGCTGTAGGTTTGTCATGTATGGCATTTATTATATTGAGGTAACTTTTCTCTGTACCTGCTTTGTTGATAATTTTTATTATAAATGGATGTTGAATTTTGTCAAATTTTTTTTCTGCTTCTATTGAGATGATCATATCATTCTTATCCTTTATTTTGTTAATGTGGTATATAACACATTGATTGATTTGCAGATGTTGAACTATCCTTGCATCCTTGGGATAAATCCCATTTGATCCCGGTGTATGATTCTTTTCATGTATTGTTGGATTCACTTTGCTAACATCTTGTTGAGGATTTTTGCATCTACATTCATCAAGGATATTGGCCTGTAACTTTCTCTTTTTTGTGGCATCCTTGTTTGGTTTTGGTATCAGGGTAATATTGGCTTCATAAAAAAATTTTGGAAGCGTTCCCTCCTTTTCAATATTTTGGAAGAGTTTGAGAAGGATAGATAGTAAATATTCTTTTGAATGTTTGTTAGAATTCATCCATGAAGCTGTCTGGTCCTGGACTTTTGTTTGCTGGGAAGTTTTTGATCATTGTTTCAATCTCCTAACAAGAAATCCGTCTATTCAGATTTTCTATTTCTTCATGACTGAATCTTAGAAGATTTTTTTGTTTCTAGGAATTTATCCATTTCTTGTAGGTTGCCTAATTTGTTGGTATATAATTGTTTGTAGTAGTTTCTTATTATCTTTTTTTATTTTTGTGGTATCAGTTGTAACTTCTCCTCTAGATGTAACATTTATAAATATATATGCAGACAGTATAGGAGCACCAAAATAAATAAAGCAAATATTAACTGACCTAAAGGGAGAAATTGACAACAATACAGTAATAATAAGGGACGTTAATATTCCACTTATTTCAATGATAGATCATCCATACAGAAAATTAATAAGCAAACATCAACTTTAAACAACACATTAAACCAAATGAACCTAATAGATACATATATAGAGAAAGAACATTCCATCTAAAAGCAGCAGAATACACATTTTTCTTAAGTGCATGTGGACCATTCTCCAAATAGGTCACATGTTAGGTCACAAAATAAGTCTCCATAAATTCAAGGAGATTGTAATCCTGTCAAGCATCTTCTCCAAACAACAGTGACATGAAACTAGTAATCAACTAAAAGAAGAAACTGAGAAATTCACAAAAATGTGGAGATTAATCAACATGCTACTGAATAACCAATGAGTCATTAGGAATTTGAAGACAAAATCAAAAACTACATAGACAAATGAAAACAGAAACAGGACATACCAACATCTATGCTAAAGCAGTTCTAAGAGGAAAGTTCATGATGACACAGGCTTACTTCAAGAAACAAGAAAAATTGCAAATAAGCTAACTTTACACCTGAAAGAACTAGAAAAAGAAGAACAAAAAAGTCCATATTTAATCGAGGAAGGAAATAATAAAGGTTAGAATGGAAATAAATGAAATAGAGTCTGAAAAGACAGTATAAATGATCAATGAAACTAACAGTTGGTTCTTTGAAAAGATAAACAAAATTAACAAAACGTTAACTAGACTAACCAAAAAGAAAAAAAAAAGAACTCAAATAAACAAAATCAGAAATGAAAGAGTAATTAACTCTTAAAACAAACGTGCAAGATTTGGTAAGTCTCACTGAAAATATTTTGATGTCATTTTCCTTGTCACCACATGATTTTTCAAAAATTGTTGTGTTCTGAAAGGTATTCTATGTTTTTATAAATGATTTTTTTTAGTTACTCAGAATCAGTTACAGAAAATGAATGACATTTTTTCAATAGTCATTAACAATATACTGTCAGGACCAGACCAATTTGAATTGTTCCTATTACAAAGTTGATATGGAAGAAAGTAGAAATCCTGACATGCATTCTGTCACTCTTGTAGCTTATCCTTCCTTATCAACATTATTCCTATCTTTCCTTTCAACCATAAGTATCCGTATTTATGCAGTATTGAATTTGGTAGAGAATGATAGAGAATTAACAAAATACAGTAATTAGGGAAGTAAAATGACTCACCTTTGGCAATTTCAATGGTAATTTGCAAATTGGCAACTGATAATTGTTTTCGTTAAGTATAAGAGATTGATCCAAGTTGTGGACTATCTTTACTTTAGGTACTTTATAAACTACAATGGTACCCTTATAATGAAGGCAGCTATAGTTTCCAAATTCATCCACCTCTTTGATTTGGAGTTCCAGTCTAGGTTTCCTTTGTAAATGAAAAATAAACTTGTAGTCTTTTCCATAATCCTTCCCATTGCCTAAATAGAAGTAAAATGCATTTGTTACTATTAATATATAGCACTTTTTTAACTTATTTTTTAAAAATCCGAATAATCATTCATTTTTAAAAATTTGTCTTTTTTATGTCAATACCTCTTGTCAAAACATAACCTAATAAACCAGCACTAGGCTGAGACTGTATAAATTACTAAAATGATTCTCATCTATACTTGGACCAGGTGCTCTCTGGCTGCTTCTAGGTCTAATAATCTTTGATTTTCTTTTTCTTTTTTTATGCATTTGTGGGAGTCATCATTGATCTGATTTTCTTTTTCTATTCCATTTTGCTACAACAAGAAACCATTGGAAATACTCATCTCTTTCTCTACTTAGAAAATTATTTTCACTTTTTAAGAATGATATTTTTCCTTTCACTTAACTATTCATATCACGTTGCACACTATCACGACCTCACAACAGACATTCTAGAACTGTGCTCTCCTATACGGTAGCCACTAGCAAAATGTGGCTTTTAAAATTAAAGTTAAAACTAATTAAGTTCAAAAATTCAACTTTTTAGGTGCTCTAGCCACATTTCGAATGTTCAATAGCCACGTCTGTCTAGTAGCTACCATACGGGAGAGTACACATATAAAACATTTTCACCATGCAGAAATACAGTGCTGTTCTAGAACTTCCAAATGGAATGAATAGTTTCTAGATTTAATAGTTACTGAAATTTCTATTAAAACCTGGTGAATTCTCCCCAAACAAGCATATGTAAAAGTCTTCTCAACTGTCCACTGAAAATAATGAAGCTTCAGTGAACATAACATTTCACTCTTGGGGGTTTTACCATGACAGTCAGGATATTTCACCTTCTCATTGCAACAGTAAAACAGACACTGCGGTATTCGTAAGGCAAGTGTGCATTACCCTTAGCAAAATTTAAAAGTAAGCTGTAACGTAGCAGTTATGTTTCTGACATAAAGATCTAGATCCATGTTCAGCCTCTAATATTTACCTACGCCGTAATATTTATCCACTTCTTGCACATCTCTGAACTTCTTGGAGCCTTAACTTCCTTACCTTTAAAACGAGAAATAAAACTAACGTCCTAGGATTGTTCTGGGAATGAAATGAGGGAGTATGGATAGAATGATTGGCACAGGGCCTGGCACATAATAAAGGCTCAGTAAATAATAGCAATGACAGCAAGTGAGAAGAACGAAGACGGATTCTTACATTGTTTTGAATTTGTATGACAAAAACCAACCCACTTAAAATTTTTAAAAGACTGTCAATATGAAGCTTTTATATCTAAGTTGCAACTTTCTGCTGCTCTCAGAGGCCTGAAAGTTGACTGCCCAGAGCTTTCTCTTTCTCTCTCTTTCTCTTATGGGAAACTTTCCCTCTTGCATTCTGTGAGAGATGTAAATGACACTAATACTTTTCTCCTTGTTTTGACTGCTAGAGGTCATTTTGGTGAATTTCTAAAGCACAATTAAATCTAGAATTAGAATAACTCCAGGTTATGGAAGGTATAGGAGTATGTCCCTTTGCTTAAGTCTACATTTTGGAAGCAACCTGGCTCCTTGAACAAAACAGATTCCTAGGACATCCTAGGACAGGCATGACTAGCCCGGGTTTGCTTTAAAAGTTTCATTCTAGTAAGAAAGAAAAAGAAAGGGAAAAAGAAAAAAAAAGATAAATTATTTGGAGTCACTGAAATATCATCTAGTAAATAGTAAATTAGAGTTTCTAGATCACTGTGGGAATACTTAGCAAACTTCTACTTCCATGCCACTAGAGTACTACCAAAAAAATGTTGCTACTTTTGTCCCAACAGAATGTAATTTAGTAAATTTCTCCTTCCACCCCTTGAATGATGCTCCCTGCCAGGTATACAATTACTCATAAAGGATAATGTATGTAAGTATATAAAGATTGGAGGATGAGGCGTAGTCACATTGGTTCTACCTATTTCTAAAACTTATCTACCTCGAATTGCCAGTTAATTTAAAAAAATAAAGATTTGTAATGTAAATCTCTAAGAATCACATTTATATATGAAATAAGGATGAAATTATTGAGGATTTACTAGTAATAAATAGCATGATCTTAGTGTTATCAAAGAAAGTATTATGTAGACTTAAGTTGGAATTTCATTGTTGCTAAGACGTAACACTATATTTTGAAGACCCTTTGTCACAGAAAAAAACAGAACCAAAAAAAGAACAAATAGCACAAAGAAATTGCATTATTTTATTTTTTTCTCCCACTCTGGCATATTTAGAGAAGTAAAACCAAAAGTCACTCATTAAATACCAAAATTACGAAAGCAATCATTAGTTGACATTTTGAGAACCTCTTTCTCGTCAATGTATTATGTACATAGTTCCTAGCAGGGATAGTAGGATAGGAGCTATACAATAAATATTTGTCATTGAAAGAACTAAATAATTTATTTATATTTTGTGAGTTACTAGATATTTTTTATAGCAATGTATTTTCTTCTCAATAATGCATATTGGAATATTTTTCATTGAAGACATAGGAAGTACAAACATAGACCTATATGCTTTTGCTTAGAAAAGTCACATGAAGAAGTGGCATGCTACCAACACAGAGAACCAGAATACTCTCATGAGAACCACTGGCTCAGGATATTTCTGTGTCCTAACACATCTCCACCAGTTCTAGGTACTTTCACCATAAGCATCTTTGCTGTAGACATCTTTGCCACAAGCCTTTTTTCCACCACATTTTTGCCATATAACTATCTGGCCATAAGGCAATTTTGCTGTAAAAGATAAAATAACTGGTTAACAGTTTGGTTTGACATATACAACAAAAAAATCATGACAGGTGACGATGTTTTACCCCACGAATTGGTTTCTTATTTCGAAACACACTACACTGGGGGAGAAAGAGGCTGAGACTGAGAGCCTGGCAGGCCCAGAGTTGAACCCACATTTCCCATAGAACTTTGGAACATCTGTGAAGAGACATGTGACAATATGCAAAGGACAAACAGTGTAGAAGGTTTTGCAATGCAACACAAAGCTCAGTTACAAGTGTGCATCCTAGTATATGGAAACTGATACCTCTCTCAGTGAAGGATGAAGTTTTAGTGAATAAGAAAAAGTGCGATGCCAAACAGAAAGATGAATAAACAAGTAAAAAAAAAATGTATAAAATACTATGAACAAAAGACTTGGAAGACAAGTGCTTAGGTACAACCCACAAAATAAAATCAGTTATCTGTGCAGCATTGTCATGAATCTACACACATTTTAACTGTATTTAAATATTTTGTGTTGCAGTAAAGTCTTTATAATTTTGTTATTCATTATTCATGTTTCATTATGTGCTTTTAAATGTCCCTCTTTTATTTTTTACCATTATACCTTTTATGGCAAAATTGCCTTATGGCTAATTAGTTATGCAGTAAAAATACTTGCGGCAAAGATGTCTATGGCAAAGATGCTTATGGTGAAAATACCAGAAACAATTTCTAATACCTTTGCCTCTAGGCCTCCATCAACCCTTGCGTGATTCATTGCAATGGCTCATTAACCTGTCTCCCTGCTGCTACACTTGCCTTATACCATCTAATCTCAACACAGATATAATCTGACCCAGATCACGTGACGGCCCTGTTGAAAACCCTTCTTGGCTTCCCACTTCATTTCAAATAAAAGGCAAAGTCTTGAAATGGCCTTCAAGGCATGACCAGTGCCTACCTCATCTCCTCCAACTCTCCTCTCCCTCCCTCTCATCCAGCCATCCCAGCCTCCTTGCCCTGCCTGGGACAAATTCTCCTGGGATAGGATTATGGCTTGCTCTCTCATCTTCAAGTCTCTGCTGAAATGGCACTTTCTCTGACGAGTCTATTTAAAATTGCAAATCTGCCACTCTCTCTGAGACTTTCTATTCCCTTTCCTTTATTCTTCTGTAAGGAACTTTCGACCTCATTAAGCTGTACATTTTATTATTTATTTGCTTCTTCTGTGTGTCTCTCCAGTAAAATATAATGTACATAAGGACAGGGAATCTTTGTTAAATGAGTAAAAGGAAGGTCATTCTAACATTCTAACATGTGTGTCTGGGAAAACTATTTCTCTGGGCCAAAGGGCATTTGGGGTAACTTGGACACACACAGACCTCTTTGGGGCATTACTCGATGTTATGAGTGGTGCTAAGGTGTCATTATATAAAATTCTGTCTGCCCGTTTCCTAGCACTTTATGAATTTTCTGAACACTGAGGGCTTAGATGTGATGCAATAGAAAGCTTAAGTGCTGAATCAACAGCTCTAACCTAGAGAGAGAAAGAAGATTCTAGCTGTGTCCAGAAGAATTCTGAAGGCCAATATAAAAACCAAAGGAACACCTATCTTATTTTCTCTTAGACGTAGAAATTATCTCCATGTCCCAAGGTCCTCAGTCAAAAGAACCATCTGTATTTTATATAAGGAATATAGAGATTTTGATATTTCTCAGAGGGCAGTCATCTAAATTTATTAATTAAAGTTTTAAATACTTTTAATCACGTAATACTATAATGTTAAGGTTGTTCCAAAGCTTTTGTCTTCATTCTTCAAACAAATACTTCTTCTAGCTTTTAGGCAGCTCCCTAAAATAAAGCAGGCCCACCAATAAAACAGGCCCTCCTTCCATGGCACTATAGTCAGAGACACTGACATTGATCAAACAATTAAAAAATAAATAGAAGATTATATCTATGACCATGTCCACTAAGAGAATTACATAAGGATCTGAATAAGTAAAATAAGAACAGAGGTAATCAGGAAAGATAGGAAAAGCTTCTCTAAACATGATCGTTATAAGTGAGATAGGAAAATACAGTAGGAGATGACTAGAGAAGACGGTGGGGATGGATTGAGGGGAGGACCTCCAGGCAGACAACCTCTGGCAGTCTGTATCTGAGATTCACAGAGGCTACCACAGGCCCTGATGGAAGGATCAGGTATCAATTCTTTACTGAGGGTCTTGCTCCTCTTAGATGGAGAAAATCCAGTGAAGCTCCAGATCTGGCCATAAGTCTCTAGAAAAGGCAAAGGAGAAAGGATCCTGGCATCCTGACTGACTCATTTTCTTTGAGTGGAGAGGAGTTCTTCATTCCTATATGGAGGGACTGCACACATGCTGCCTGTCTCCAGGCACTCTTATTTTAGCATATACTCCCTATTCCCCATTATAGGCAATAGTACACTCAACCGTTGCCTATGAGAAGCACAGTAACTCTCTCCTGTTTGGAGCAGGAGGTAAACACAGCTGCTGTCCCAAGTACTACAGGAAGTCATTTGCATCACTAGTTTTGGTGGGACACTTCCAGGTTTTGACTCTCTCTTCTTAGAGGGATTATCCTAGCATAGTTTCTATTCCGGAAGCCAAGTAGGAAGGGATATCTTCCACCCTTCCTTCCTCTCCTCCCCCTTCCCCTTTTTGTGACACTCTGTCACTCACTCCATAGGTCCCATCAGCTGGCTCAGATGGCTGAGACTCTGCATGCGAAAGTGGAAGACATACTTCAAATTGGGACATTTTGAATCTCACTTATTTCTGAGATACCAAAAACAGGGCAGCCTCAGCTTTAAACCACATCGTTTTTGAAGTCACAGAGAGCAAAGAGCCAGTGGAGCTTAGAGTAATTTCCAGAATTAGAGAGAAAATAGGCACCATTTAAATATCAATGAGATCTATATTAATTTATAAGTAAACAGAGACTCTTACTTCAAGTCAAGTCTATCACAGGACTCCGGGGCCAGAAATTCCCACAGAACCCATTCTTGAATTTCCCCCATACCTCATCTTTACATGCATGCTGTTTGATATTATTCTGCCTCAAGGAAAGGAGTTAGAAAGGAAAAGGGGTTGAATCAATAAAAAAGAAATGGCTGTGAGGGCAACTCCCCTAAAGCTCTTTTTCTATCTTCTCTCACACAGCTGTTTTCTCTCTGTTCTTCTTTTTCTTCCTTTTCTCTTTCCCTCCTTTTATCTCTTCTGTCTCACCCATTCCCTCACTTCTCCCACGTCTCCTGCCACCTCTCATAGTCACTCACCCTGTTTGTCTTCCTCAGCATCATCATATATATTCATTCATTCACTACATATTTATTGAAAGCCCTTGATATACCAGGCACTATTCTAGGCTCAAGGGTACACAGCAAGAAAGACACGGTCACTGCCCTAATGGAATTTACATTCCAGTGAAGAACATAAATATAAGAATGAAAAGTATATAAACAAATAAATAAGTAAAGTAATTTCAAGTTGTGGTAAGATTTATAATGGAAATAAAAGATCACTAGATAAATATAAAGATAAGAGGTAAGCAGGGGTATGTCATCTGGAGCTGAAGTTCTTAACCACTTTTGTGCCATGGTCCCTTTTGGACTTTGGTGAAGCTTATTGATTCCTTCCCAGCGTAGTCTTTTAAATATATAAAATAACATAACTGGAATTATAAATAATACAGTTACGCTGGAATATAGTCTATCCACACGTCTCTTGGGAGTCCACTGACCTCACGTTAGATTCTTTGTAGGACAACATAGAGTTTGGGTATTATTTAAAGTGGAATAGGAGGTAATTACAAAGTTTTAATCAGGGAAGTAATAAAGTATGACTCATTTTTAAAAGATCACTGTTATTACTTTATGGAAATATTGATACATTCCATTTCACATGGCTAATAGTGAAAACAGAGGAATATTTACGAGGCAACTACACTGGTGTAGGAAAGAGATGATCCTAGCTTGAACGCAGCTATACAAATTATGGAGAAGATTATTTCTAAAAATGTCACTTAGGGTCTTCCCATTAAGGAATGTGCATGCTCTAAAAAGAGAAGAAGCAGACTGGAAAGAAAGAAGTAAATAAGTCCTTTTTCTCTACCTACTTTTCCAAAGCTTCCCCTCAGTTCTGTGAAGATTTCCTTAGTAAAACATGTTTAGTGGACTCCTTCTGAAGCTTGTGGCTGATAGCCCATAGCATATGCAAAAAGATTTCTTGATACTTACTTGAAGCAAATATGTTTCCAGTAAACCTTAAAAGGAGTTGTTCTCCTTCTTTCACTTGGAAACGGCGAGATGGCTCTGGAGGACCACTAGACGCTTCCAAGCGCAAGTTCCTAAGCACCTGATGTAAATCTTTAGAAGGCACCACTAAAATGACGATTCTATGTGGGTTGTCTTTCTGGTGATAAAGTACAATGCAAACAGTGATGCTGAGCATGGCTTCCTCCAAAGACTTCACAGAAGAAACCAAATGGCTATTGTCCACAATGGAAGACGGGTGAAGCACTATAAACCTGCATGGAAGAAAGAAGGAGTAACCTGAGGGAAACAGCCAGCTTCAAAAATATCAAGAATAACTAATAACACCCCCAAAAAGCCATTATTAACCAAACCTCCTTTAAAAATCAAGCATTCTGATGACTAATTGATTAAATTCATGAATGACTTGAATGAAACTCTTGGCAGTCAGGAAACCAGCTTAAATCAAGTTCTAAAACAGGTGCCCATAAACAGAGAAGTCATCCAGCCTCAGCTTAGCTCTAAATATGGCAGCATATTTTAAATTATATTTTAACTAGCGTTACCAAAGAGTATTACTTCAAAAAGAGAAAGATGATCCAGATAATCTGTTTACTATCAATAGGACACAAAATATATGTCATTATTAAGTGGAGATTGAAATATTCATCTCTGTCACTGTGTGATAAGAGTTGTTATGGTGGACCCTGTATGGGTTGAATTGTGTCCCCTCTACCCAAATCCTGTGTTGGAGGCCAAATTCCCAGTACCTCAGAATGCAACCTTATTTGAAGATATGGTCTTTACAGAGGTAATCAAATCAGTGTGAGGTCATTAGAGTACACCCTAATCCAGTATGTCTGGTGTCATAAAAAATAAATTTGGACACAAATATACATACAGAGAGAACGCCATGTGAACATGAAATGAGCCATCTATAAGCCAAGGAAAGAGGCCTGGGACAGATCCTTCAGAGTCCTCAGAAGGAATAAACCTTGCTAACACCTTGATTTTGGACTTCTAGCATCCAGAAATGTAAGAATACATTTCTGTTGTTTAAGCCACTGAGTTTGTGATACTTTATGATGGCAGCTTAGCAAACTAATTCAAATCCCTCTTCCTGGTCTGGCCCACCTGTTGCCCAACTGTTCTCCAGAAAATTGCTCTATAAGAGCCCCCTCCCCCAGAACAGCACCACATCCACAGACAAAGACTAACTGATACAAGAGTGTAGAGCCAGCCTCCTTGGAACTCACGCTTCAGAGCTCCCCTGAGGTATCAGGCTGAGGTAAAACTTCAGCTCAAGCCATAATTTCTCCCATTTCTTCCCTTACCCTCCCTGCTTTCTTTCATCACTCTACAGGAGTCCCCTGAGAGCCCTCTCTCAAAGAATCACTTGCATTCTCATCTTAGACTCTTTTTCTAGGGAACTGACCCAAGACAATTATAGATGTAAGTTCTTCCTTTATGAGATAAAGGCTATCTTCGGACATGTGATTGCCCTGTCTTTATGAGTGTCTACTTCTCAGGAACCTTAACATGTCTAACTCTTCTCATAATGAGCTGTCTAGAAAACATGGAAATGAGAAAGCAAAATGAGGACACTGGAATAACAAATTCAGTTTATATATACATAGGAGATAAGCATAATATGAATGGTTAATTACTATCTCCATGAAATTTCAGAAATGAAGGTGCTATTTTAAAACTATTTTGGAGTTAGAAGAAAGCTGTAAAAATAAATTTAAGTTAAGAGTGGTTTCCAACAGCACCTATTAAACTATCGTGAATGAAATTACTGATAGGATATTCATGTCAGGCCTAGTTTGCATTTTAAGCACGCCCTAAAGGACTATTCATATTTCCATTTGAGGAATAAAAGGTCTAATCCTATGATTCTACTTCTGTAAACATCAATTACGAACCATCAGGATATAATATCATCAATATTTTTTGTTTACTGTTGTATTACCTCTCTAAATGTTCACACAATTCAAATGATATCAAGCCACTTTGCACGGTTCTCACCACGACACCATCAAGCACAAACCAACCACTGTCTCGGCTTCTGAATCCCAATAATTTCAAAGATTCACAAGCATTGTTCCCAGGTTTTCTTATGGAAGTGCTTTTTGTCCTATAATCCGGAAGCAGAAGAGAAACTGGTAAAATTTGTGTAGCATAAATCATATTTAATGCATTCATTCTTTCATTAAGCGAATAATCCAATAACAATTCATTAAGTAAATGTTGTGTGCCAGTAATTATGCTGTGCACCAGGAACATAAAGATAAGGTATATATTGCCCTTGCTTGACAGAAGCTCACAGTATTACAATATTAAACAATCACAGGACAAGGTGATCTGTGTGGTAATGAAGAGAATGTACAGGGTGGTTTAACAGCAGAAGGAAGGTGTTCAGGAAAGCTTGCAAAGTGAAAATGCTAGTATTGAAGATGAGCTTTGGAGAATGAGAAACATTTTACTACTGGCAAAAGAGTTAAGGGAATATCCCAAGTCAATAAATTCACTGATGTAAACGGATGCTTTAGGATAGCCAAGTTTCGTGGTATAGCAACCATAGACTCTGGAGCAATACTGCCTAATTCCAAAATCTGAGTGGCTCTGCCTCTTATTAACTGTATGACCATGAACAAGTTATTTGACCTCCCTATATTTCAGTCTTCTTATCTGTAATATGAGTGTAATAATACTATCCCCCTCATGGGATTAAATGAGTTAAAATTTGTAAAGCACTTAAAATTGTAGTAAGGATAAATGGTATTGATATTCTCACCCTAATTCCTACAGCAGACATGGCCAATTAGCTTTCTTGTACAATTCTCCTTGCTAACTTGCCCCACCCCAAAGCCTTAAAAGAGACAGCTGTATATACTATGTGATACTTTCTCCCAACCAGAGCTGATTTCGCTAACACTAGATCAACTTCCAACACCCAGCCAATTTGATTTCTTTCTTTGAAATTTGACTAAGAAAAAGGCCCAGAGATTGTAACTTATTGTCCTTTGGCTGTAGTGCCCTGAGCTATGAATATGAATAAGCAGAGAGATTATTAAGAAAGGAAAAACAGAGCAGATGCTAGGAGAGAAAAGGAAAAACACAAGGTGAAAGAATTAGGGTAATTTTAGAGATGGAGAAAGCAGAGAGTACCTATTGTAGCCTTACAATAAACTCTTCTTAAATTCACTTAAATGGGTATGTTAAGTGGGTATTCACTTAAAAGCTACAGAAAGAAAAATACTTGATACTGAACATCTTGCTGGAAAAAGGAAAACAAAACCTGGTCTAATGCTGCTAAAACCCACAAGGCGGACAGAACCGTTCTAGCTAGGTACTAAAGAATGATGATGTAAGTGTGAATCCCACATCTTTATTTGTGAATAGAATTAGTTACGGGTTTAAAACCACTTTAGTTTCACAGGTTTAGCTGTCCTATAAATTAGGAACTGAACTAGATTTAAAATGTCTACTTTGAAAACTTTAGACTGTGTTGATCAACCAGATTAAAATCAAGAGGATAGGGGAAAATATAACAGTTTTTGGCTTTTGGTTTATACAAATATGGTAAAATTTTTAACACTTGGAAGGTAATAATCTATTAACACAGGAAGATATACTCATACTGAATCCACAACTTTGGTCATTTACTAGAAATTGACTTAATTATATGTAATATATTTTTTTTCTGATAATAACTCCTACTTTTTTCCTAATAATAGTCTGTTTTCTGTGAAAACCTACATGTTTTCAGCTACAGTGGGGCTGACCCTACTCCCAGGTCTAGGTGGGTATATGACCTGAGCCAATTAGTACATTTGGCATTCATCAATGTTGTTTTCAAAATACCCAGTTTCCCCCTACCATTCTGAGCTCATGATGGAGTTTCACTTCCTTGTCCCCTGTGGTTGAGTGGGGCCATGTAACTTGTTCTGGTTAATGAATAGTGAACAAGGTCATTCTGTCATTTCCAGGCTAAGCATTTAATTACTAGTGTGGGTCTATCCAAAAGTCTTTCTTCTGCCACCATGACAGCAACCAAACAGTGGCTGCCCTTCAGCTTAAGTCTAGGAGTGAGACGACCAAGCCTGTCTTTGATGAATCAGGTTTGTGTTACCATGCCATAAACTAGGCTAGCCTGCCTTGTACAGCACATCTTCCTTTTGGTCTTAGTGATCTGTTCAGTGATGGGTTTGTGACAGATTTGGAGTAAGAATAAGAGCCAGGGCTTTTATGTATACTCATGGGGAAAAGAAGTTTCCTCTTTTCTGCTGAACTTGGAGTTTTGAAGACATAGCAATATTACCAGCATGAGGAATAAGCATGTTGGAGGATGGAAGTGACACAGAGGAAGCAGAAAGAGAAGAGAGACTGGGTTTTTCCTGGTCCAAGAGAAATATTAAAATAAAAATATCCCCAGATTTGTAATTTATGTGGACCAAAGAATTCCTTTTTTCTTAAGCACTTTGGGTTTGTTTTTCTGTCACTTAAAATCAAAAAAGTCCTTAATGATATTAAGGTCAAATTTAAACTATTTTTTTTCCAGTTGAGATATAATTGACATGTAACTTTGTGCAAGTTTAATATGTACAATGTGACGATTTGATACTTGTATATACAATGTGATGATTTGATCCTTGTATATATTGAAACTTATTACCACAGTTAGGTGAGTTAGCACATCTATCACCTAAAATTTAGACTTTAATATGATAATAGATACAACTCATATTGAAATTAAATAATTTAGTGGCATCCTTATTTATCCCAGCTGTTCTTAACAGCACTGCAACTAAACACTTTTTTTTTTAATACATACTATTAGCAAACTTTGACAACTAGTATTGCCAGGCAGTGAATAGCCCTTGATTATACTCCACAAAAGATGACAGTTTGATATACTAATAGTTCCATAAAACATAATCAACCTTTATTAAATCAACTTGTTTATTCAAGAATAACTGACTTTGCTATTTCTTTAGTTCAAGGCTCTTTTAATGTCCAAAATTCCAGGCATTAAGGGAATTGTGATTGGCCCATTTGGGGTCAAATATTCAAAAATAATGAACAGGAACATTGAAGAACATGGAAGCTCCTTTAGATCCACTAGGATAGAAAATATAATTTCCAGAATTTCTGGTATAATTACCCAGAAATAAAATAGTAGTGTAGACAAACCATCAAGTGTCTTCCCCAGGCTGCCTTTTTCAAGTCTAAGAGTGTCCTGATGCATCATTCCCAGGTACAGGCCATAGTGCCACACAATTAAGATTTTTCCCTGAGATAAAAAAGGTTGTTCCAAGGTACCTCAATATTTTGTCTCTGCAAGTAGAAATAGACACTACAGGGAACTTTTCAAGGGTAGCTTCTTTTCTTGTTTTTTAGACTATATATTATTAAATTTTTATTGTTGCTTTATAATGTTATGTTATTTTCTACTGTACAGCAAAGTGAATCAGCTGTACGTATACATATATCCCCTCTTTTTTGGATTTCCTTCCCATTTAGGTCACCACAGAGCACTCAGTAGAGTTCCCTGTGCTATAGAGTAGGCTCTCATTAGTTATATATTTTATACATGGTATCAGTAGTGTATACATGTCAATCCAAATCTCCCATTTCATCCCACACCCCCTTCCCCCTTGGCATCCATACATTTGTGCTCTACATCTGTGTCTATTTCTGCTTTGTAAATAGGATCTCTGTACCTTCCTCTCAATTTTGCTGTGAACCTGAAACTGCACTAAAAATAGTCTAAACCACTAATCCATCTCACTGATGACGTATGATATGGATCATCTTTTCAGATGCTTATCTGCCAACTGTACATCTACTTTGGTGAGGTATCTGTTAAGGTTTTTGGCCTATTTTTGAATCAGGTCTTTGTTTTTTTATTGTCAAATCTTAGGAGTTCTTTGTAAAGTTTGGATAAGAGTCCTTTATCAGATGTGTCTTTTGCAAATATTTTCTCCCAGTTTGTGGCTCACCTTCTCATTCTCTTGACATTGTCTTCCCTGGAGCAGAAGTTTCTAATTTTATGAAGTCCAGCATATCAATCATTTATTTCATGGACTACACCTTTGATGTTGTATCTAAAAAGTCATTGCCATACCCAAGATCATTTAGATTTTCACCTATATTATCTTCTAGGAGTTTTATAGTTTTCTGTTTTACATTTATGTCTACATTCTACTTTGAGTTAACTTTTGTGAAGGGTATAAGATTTGTGTATAGATTCTTTTTTTTTTTTTTTTTTTTTCTTGTGGGTTTTTT